>NW_027033430.1:0-6201 GCF_034236695.1 Oncorhynchus nerka | reverse complement strand
AGCTCGGAAACCGGATTGCACAGCGGAGAAGGTACGGTGGGATTCGAAATGGTCGGTGATCTGTTTATTAACTTGGCTTTTGAGGACATTAGAAAGGCAGGGCAGGATAGATATAGGTCTGTAGCAGTTTGGGTCTAGAGCAGGGGTGTCAAAGTCAAATGGACGGAGGGCCAAATAAAAAAATCAGCTACAAGACGAGGGCCGGACTGTTCGAATGTTCATTGAAAAATTTTTAAATGACGCATATAGTCTAGTGAACCTAATTGAACCTACTGAAAACCTAACAAATATATTACAATATGATCAGATAAATAAAGCAATATTTTCTTATGGCTCTGTCAGTAATCTTTAATTTTCAACAGACACAAAAGACAAATTTCCTTTATATAAATATCCCCATAACATGAACATTAAATGAAAGAAACCGGTATTCAAGGCACCATCAGTAGACTATATTTTCTATTTTAGCAAAAGTGGGCTAAATTTACTTCAAAGAAAAAACAATAATAGCAATTTTCTATCATCCACTCAACTGAAATATTTTTAAAATATAATTGGATTGAAATACAAAAATAAAGTGCAAAAATCTATTAATCAAAACAACACTTTGTTTAAGGAGAAGTAACATGCAGTGAAAACAAATATTAAATTTTAACTTTTAAACTTGAACTGAGTAAAAACTCTAAATATGTGATTGCACAGTAATGTTCACTTGTTTGAGGTTGAGGGTGATACTTGGTGGTGTCCCATCTTTTCCACAAGTTCATCAATGTTCGGGTAAGGCTCTGAGCTGAAGAAATCCTCAGAATTGAGTGGAGGTGTTCAGCAGTAAGTCGACTTCTGTGTGATGTTTTGTTCAGGTTCATCAAAGAAAACAGTTGTTCACATTAGGTATGTGCTGCCAAACATAGACAACGTTTGAGCAGCCTGGATGCGCAGCTGGGGCATTGTGCCGGGAGGAAACGGGCGAACCCGCAGCACCCACTGCCGCATATTTTGGCCCTCAGTGCATCATTGCATTGGAGGTCAATCAACTCCATTTGGAGGTTTGGTGGTGAGCTTTCCACGTCAACAGCAAATGGGTTACTGAGCAGTTCCAACCTGCTTTTTGTGCTTCAAAGTCAGCAAATCGGCGCCGAAAGTCAGCGGCAAGCATACCTATTTTATCAGCCAACTGTGTGCTCGGAACGCACTGGTAGAGAGCTTCTCTTTCATGGTCTGGCAGCTGGGAAAGTGGCTCAAATTTTCTTTCCGCGATTCTGCGTCTCCCACAGAGTCAGTTTGGTTTTAAATGCCTTCACTGTACTGTACATATCAGAGATGACACGATCCCGACCCTGCAGCTGCAAGTTTATTGCATTCAGATGACTCGTAATGTCACACAGAAAAGCCATTTCACACAGAAACATTTCGTCTCGGAGTTGTGTTGTGTCTTTCCCTTTGCTGTCCAAGAACAGACAAATCTCCTCACGAAGCTCGAAACATCTTTGAAGCACCTTTCCCTGGCTTAGCCATCGCACCTCTGTGTGATAAGGCAAATCACCATGCTCCGCTTCTAACTCCGTCAGAAATGCCTTGAACTGGCGGTGATTCAAACCTCTGGCTCTGATAAAGTTAATCTGTGCGTGATGATGCTCATTACATGCTCCATTTTCAAGGCTTTACCGCACAACGCTTCCTGGTGTATGATACAATGATAAGCTGTCAGCTCACCTGTCGCTATTCCTCTTGCATCTTTTCCCGTGATCTTCGCCACCAGTCCGCCTCCTGTGTCCACACATCGCAGGTGCTCCGGCTGTTGTCAAACCCACGAAGTTTTTCCTAAGGCAGCTCCATCTCATTTACACATCTTGACACCTCTTCATACAAATCATGCCCCGTAGTTGTGCCATGCATAGGACGTAAAGCCAAAAACTCCTCTGTCACGCTTAGGTTGGAGTCCACTCCGCGGATGAAAATTGACAACTGGGCAATGTCAGAAATGTCGGTGCTCTCATCCACAGCCAAGGAATATGCAATAAAATCTTTCCCTTTTTCACAAGCTGCTCTTTAGATTGATGGACAACTGGTCTACTCTCTCGGCAATGGTGTTTCTGCTCAGACTCACATTTAAAAAGAGTTGCCTTTTTCTGGGCAAACTTCGTCACAAACTTTAATCATGCAGTTTTGATGAAATCCCCTCCGTAAATGGCCGGGCTGATTTAGCGATCTCTTCTGCCAAAATAAAACTGGCCTTGACAGCAGCCTGGCCTTGTGATTTGGCTTTTTTGAACAGAGCCTGTCGAGATTTGAGGCCCTCGTTTTAATTCCTCTGCCTTTTGTAGCCTTTGTTCCATGTCCATATTCTTGTTTTTGTCCGCGTGTTTCGTTTCATAATGTCGTCTCAGATTATACTCTTTCAGTACCGCCACACTTTCTCCACACAGAAGACACACAGGTTTTCCAGCTACCTTCGTGAACCATATACTCCGACTCCCACCTTGTTTGAAACCCCGGTTCTCAGTATCCACCTTCCGTTTTGCCATTTTTGATGGGTATCTGAAAGTTAATTTTACTGTGATGCTGACGACTGCTGTGCCAATAAATATTGAAATGAAGCAGCCTACTGCTCGGTAAGCGCCACCTTTGCATTGTGGGAAATGTAGTATTGGTGCGTGTAAAAGTTCTGGGGGCTGCCGGCTTGCTGCGGGCCGGTTCTAATAATAAATCAAGATCATCCCAGGGGCCGTAAAAAACCTTCTTGCGGGCCGGATGTGGCCCGCGGGCCTTGACTCTGACATATGTGGTCTAGAGTGTCTCCCCAATTTGAAGAGGCGAGAAATATGAAAATATCCCACAAAATGTCCCCTAAAATATCGGCTCTATTTATCATATGATTAACTCTGTTGATACTGTCAGTAATCAGGTCTATAACGTGATCCCAGTTCAATGTGAACCACATGACCTTATAAACACACATTAGTCAGACCTGGGATTCAAATACTTTATCTGTGCCTCAAACCAATAGAAAAACCCTGACCATCTGGCACTCTAGGCAGACTCTCAAAGTATTTGAACACAGGTCTGATAATAATATCGTCTCGCTCGCTCTCTCTGTCTCTCGCTCTCTCTGTCTCTCGCTTTCTCGCTCTCTCTCGCTCGCTCTCTTCTCTCTCTCTCTGTCTCTCTTATCTCTCTCGCTCTCTCTCTTCTCTCTCTCTCTGTCTCTCGCTCTCTCTGTCTCTCGCTCTCTCTGTCTCCCGCTCGCTCTCTTCTCTCTCGATCTGTCTCTCTCTCTCTCTCTCTCTCTCGCTCGCTCGCTCGCTCGCTCTCTCGCTCTCTCTCTCTCTCTGCCTCTCTTATCTCTCTCTCTCTCTGCCTCTCTTATCTCTCTCGCTCTCTCTCTCTCTCTGCCTCTCTTATCTCTCTCGCTCTCTCGCTCGCTCTCTCTGTCTCTCGCTTTCTCTCTCTCTCTCTCTCTCTTATCTCTCTCGCTCGCTCTCTCTGCCTCTCTTATCTCTCTCGCTCTCTTCTCCCTCTCTCTCTCCCTCTCTCTCTCTCCGTCTCTCTCTCTCTCTCTATTCTCTCTCGATCTGTCTCTCTCTCCGGCAGGTACACCTTGCAGCAGTGTAATGTGTTATTGTGTTGTGTTATTTCTTATTGACGTACTTACAGTCAGCCACCTGCATCTCCCAGCACACAGGAGGCCATTCAGGGGATGTTGTCTATGGCCAACCTGTCCTCCGGGGCTACCGCTGGGGCAGCAGCCATCTCCTCTGATACCCCTGGAGGAGGAGGTGGTTCCTGGGGCAGGAACCATGCCAACACCACCACGGCTGGACGGAAGGGAGGACCACGAGGTGGAAAAGGAGGAGATGGGAACGGTAAGCGGCCAGCCAAACCCAAGAAAACAAAGAAGAACAGCATCGACAGCATTGAGTTTGATGACGACCATGATCACATGGACGCCTGCTTCAAGGACTCAGACTATGGTAACTAGAGATACATAGAGATACATGTTCCACTAGAGATACATAGAGATACATGTTCCACTAGAGATACATAGAGATACATGTTCCACTAGAGATACATAGAGATGCATGTTCCACTAGAGATACATAGAGATACATGTTCCACTAGAGATACATAGAGATACATGTTCCATTAGAGATATGATACATGTTCCATTAGAGATATGATACATGTTCCATTAGAGATAATGGATACATGTTCCACTAGAGATATGATACATGTTCCACTAGAGATATGGATACATGTTCTATTAGAGATATGATACATGTTCCACTAGAGATAATGAGATACATGTTCTATTCGAGATATGATACATGTTCCATTAGAGATATGATACATGTTCCACTAGAGATACATAGAGATACATGTTCCATTAGAGATATGATACATGTTCCATTAGAGATATGATACATGTTCCACTAGAGATATGATACATGTTCTATTAGGGATATGATACATGTTCCACTAGAGATATGATACATGTTCTATTCGAGATATGATACATGTTCCATTAGAGATATGATACATGTTCCACTAGAGATACATAGAGATACATGTTCCATTAGAGATATGATACATGTTCCATTAGAGATATGATACATGTTCCACTAGAGATATGATACATGTTCTATTAGAGATATGATACATGTTCCACTAGAGATACATGTTCCACTAGAGATTCATAGAGATACATGTTCCATTAGAGATATGATACATGTTCCACTAGAGATATGATACATGTTCCACTAGAGATACATGTTCCACTAGAGATACATAGAGATACATGTTCCATTAGAGATATGATACATGTTACACTAGAGATATGATACATGTTCTATTAGAGATATGATACATGTTCCAACTAGAGATATGATACATGTTCCACTAGAGATATGATACATGTTCTATTAGAGATATGATACATGTTCCACTAGAGATACATGTTCCACTAGAGATACATAGAGATACATGTTCCATTAGAGATATGATACATGTTCCACTAGAGATATGATACATGTTCCACTAGAGATATGATACATGTTCTATTAGAGATATGATACATGTTCCATTAGATATTATACATGTTCCACTAGAGATACATAGAGATACATGTTCCATTAGAGATATGATACATGTTCCACTAGAGATACATAGAGATACATGTTCCACTAGAGATACATAGAGATACATGTTCCATTAGAGATATGATACATGTTCCACTAGAGATATGATACATGTTCTATTAGAGATATGATACATGTTCCACTAGAGATATGATACATGTTCTATTAGAGATATGATACATGTTCCATTAGAGATATGATACATGTTCCACTAGAGATACATAGAGATACATGTTCCATTAGAATATGATAATGTTCA
Source organism: Oncorhynchus nerka (assembly GCF_034236695.1). NCBI lineage: Eukaryota > Metazoa > Chordata > Actinopteri > Salmoniformes > Salmonidae > Oncorhynchus > Oncorhynchus nerka. The sequence goes on along the minus strand of NW_027033430.1, from coordinate 807 downwards.
TAGAGATACATGTTCCATTAGAGATATGATACATGTTCCACTAGAGATATGATACATGTTCCATTAGAGATATGATACATGTTCCATTAGAGATATGATACATGTCTCCACTAGAGATATGATACATGTTCCATTAGAGATATGATACATGTTCCATTAGAGATATGATACATGTTCCACTAGAGATATGATACATGTTCCACTAGAGATATGATACATGTCTCCACTAGAGATACATAGAGATACATGTTCCATTGATATATGATACATGTTCCATTAGAGATATGATACATGTTCCACTAGAGATATGATACATGTTCTACTAGAGATATGATACATGTTCCACTAGAGATATGATACATGTTCCACTAGAGATATGATACATGTTCCACTAGAGATACATAGAGATACATGTTCCACTAGAGATATGATACATGTTCCACTAGAGATACATAGAGATACATGTTCCACTTAGAGATACATAGAGATACATGTTCCACTAGAGATATGATACATGTTCCACTAGAGATACATAGAGATACATGTTCCACTAGAGATACCATTAGAGATACATGTTCCATTAGAGATATGATACATGTTCCACTGAGATATGATACATGTTCCACTAGAGATATGATACATGTTCCACTAGAGATACATAGAGATACATGTTCCATTAGAGATATGATACATGTTCCACTAGAGATACATAGAGATACATGTTCCACTAGAGATACATAGAGATACATGTTCCACTAGAGATACATAGAGATATATGTTCCACTAGAGATACATAGAGATACATGT
>NW_027033429.1:0-6199 GCF_034236695.1 Oncorhynchus nerka | reverse complement strand
GTTTAGAATAAGGATTAGGCTAAAGGGTTAAGTTTAGGTTTAGAATAAGGGTTAGGCTAGGTAAGGTTAAGTTTAGGTTTAGAATAAGGGTTAGGCTAGGTAAGGGTTGTTTAGTTTAGAATAAGGGTTAGGGCTGGGAGTAAGGGGTTAAGTTTAGGTTTTAGAATAAGGGTTAGGGCTAGGGTAAGAGGGTTAGAAGTTTAGGTTTAGAATAAGGGTTAGGGCTAGGGTAAGGGTTAAGTTTAGGTTTAGAATAAGGGTTAGGGCTAGGGTAAGGGTTAAGTTTTAGGATAAGGGTTACTAGATAGGTTAAATGTTACTGATAGTCCCAGTCCATCTGTAGATGCTCTGCGGAACTATTCAAATAAAGTGTTCTCTCTTCTTTTGCCAACATGAACCTGTCATGTCAATAAACAAACACATGTAATTGAATTGAGTACAGATCAGATTGAGCAGGGATGAAGATTGACAGAGTAGAGGATAGGCTAGCGTGACTGAGTGTGAGCTGTTGGAGTGGGACTGCATGATTAACATGACAACAGTGGCTCCAATTGCAGTGATAGACAGGAAGGGGATTAAGAAGAGATGATCACGTCCTCCTGATCTTCTTACTCCCCTGACAGAGGCCATGTTGTCATGACAACCTCTAGCCCCTAGACACTTATCTAAGAGTGATTGGACAAGTCATTGTGTCATTCTCTGGGTGATTGGACGGGTCATTGTGTCAATTTCTGGGTGATTGGACAGGTCATTTGGTCATTCTGTGTGATTGGACAGGTCATTGTGTCATTCTGGGTGATTGGACAGGTCATTGTGTCATTCTGGGTGGTTGGACAGGTCATTGTGTCATTCTGGGTGATTGGACAGGTCATTTGGTCATTCTTGGGTGATTGGGCCAGGTCATTGTGTCATTCTGGGTGATTGGACGGAGTCATTGTGTCATTCGAGTGAGTGGACAGGTCATTGTGTCATTCTGGGTGATTGACAGGTGATGGAGAATTCTAAATCCCTTATGTTTTGTTGCCAAAACCAATTCAATTCACACTCATTTCTAATTCATAATAAGTTGTAAGTTTATCATTTGCATGAATTAGCAAGAGACCAGTCTTAAAAACAAGTTCAGCATTTATTATTGATGAGTACTGACCCAAAATAAAAAGAACATTACATTTTAAAGAAAGTAAACATAAAATGACGTCATCAGTTTCACACCCTCTCCCAGCCTTACAATGGCTTAGTATTCAGTCCTGGAGATAGTTTCACTCCCCTCATGAACTACATTCCAACCTGTCTAAAGGATATACTTCTCTCCACTAATGGAATCCAACCAAAACATTCTTATCTGTTTGAAAAACTATCTTATCCCTCTTTCCCAGGAGACACAGACAATTAATTCATTTCTGCTTACATTTTCAGTAACAGCTCAACTAAAAACCCATACTTTTCAAATCATAACATAATAGTATTAGAATAAATGGTTCTAATCATTAATGTATACATAATTGATCATCTAAACTATAATTTCCTCTAACAACAGGTCATTGTGTCATTCTGAGTGATTGGACAAGTCATTGGGTCATTCTGAGTGAGTGGACAGGTCATTGTGTCATTCTGAGTGATTGGACAGGTCATTGTGTCATTCTGAGTGATTGGACAAGTCATTGTGTCATTCTGAGTGATTGGACAGGTCATTGTGTCATTCTGAGTGATTGGACAAGTCATTGTGTCATTCTGAGTGATTGGACAGGTCATTGTGTCATTCTCAGTGATTGGACAAGTCATTGGGTCATTCTGAGTGAGTGGACAGGTCATTGTGTCATTCTGAGTGATTGGACAAGTCATTGGGTCATTCTGAGTGAGTGGACAGGTCATTGTGTCATTCTGAGTGATTGGACAAGTCATTGGGTCATTCTGAGTGATTGGACAAGTCTTGTGATCATTCTGAGTGATTGGACAGCAGGTCATTGGGTCATTCTGAGTGATTGGACAAGTCATTGGGTCATTCTGAGTGATTGGACAAGTCATTGTGTCATTCTGAGTGATTGGACAAGTCATTGGGTCATTCTGAGTGAGTGGACAGGTCATTGTGTCATTCTGGGTGATTGGACAAGTCATTGGGTCATTCTGAGTGAGTGGACAGGTCATTGTGTCATTCTGAGTGAGTGGACAGGTCATTGTGTCATTCTGAGTGAGTGGACAGGTCATTGTGTCATTCTGTGTGAGTGGACAGGTCATTGTGTCATTCTGAGTGGAGTGGACAGGTCATTGTGTCATTCTGAGTGAGTGGACAGGTCATTGTGTCATTCTGAGTGAGTGGACAGGTCATTGTGTCATTCTGAGTGAGTGGACAGGTCATTGTGTCATTCTGAGTGATTGGACAAGTCATTGGGTCATTCTGAGTGAGTGGACAGGTCATTGTGTCATTCTGAGTGATTGGACAAGTCATTGGGTCATTCTGTGTGAGTGGACAGGTCATTGTGTCATTCTGAGTGATTGGACAAGCCATTGAGTCATTCTGAGTGATTGGACAAGTCATTGGGTCATTCTGAGTGATTGGACAAGTCATTGGGTCATTCTGAGTGATTGGACAAGTCATTGGGTCATTCTGAGTGATTGGACAAGTCATTGTGTCATTCTGAGTGATTGGACAAGTCATTGGGTCATTCTGAGGAGTGGACAGGTCATTGTGTCATTCTGGGTGATTGGACAAGCTACATTGGTCATTCTGAGTGAGTGGACAGGTCATTGTGTCATTCTGAGTGATTGGACAAGTCATTGGGTCATTCTGAGTGAGTGGACAGGTCATTGTGTCATTCTGGGTGATTGGACAAGTCATTGTGTCATTCTGAGTGAGTGGACAGGTCATTGTGTCATTCTGGGTGATCAAACTCATTCCAAGTGTCTAGTGCACAGGGTCAAACTCATTGCAAGTGTCATTCTGTGTGAGTACACATTGGGTCAAGTGATTGGACAGGTCATTGGGTCAAGTGTTGGACTAGTGCATTCAGAGGTCAAACATTCTGTGTGATTCAGGTCATTTTATCTAGTGCACAGGGGTCAACACAGTTGATCAGTTAATGTGGACCTATTCCAAGTGTCTAGGTACAGGGGTCAAACTCATTCCAAGTGTCTAGGCACAGGGGTCAAACTCATTGCAAGTGTCTAGGCACAGGGGTCAAACTCATTCCAAGTGTCTAGGGCACAGAGGTCAAACTCATTCCATGAAGGGTCTGGGGAACTGCAGGTCAAACTCATTCCTCCCTAGGCACAGGGGTCAAACTCATTGCAAGTGTCTCACCTGGTTGTCAAACTCTTCCAAGTGGTCTAGTTAGGGTCAAACTCCTTCCATGAAGGGCTGAGTGTTCTGCAGGTACTTAATTCCTTAGTTCAATTAACTTCTCCTCACCTGGTTGTCTAGGTCTTAATTGGTTAGTTAGGAACTCCTCACCTGGTTGTCTGGGTCTTTAATTGGTTAGTTAGGAACTCCTCACCTGGTTGTTCATAGGTCTTAATTGGTTAGTTAGGAACTCCCCTCACCTGGTTGTCTAGGGTCTTAATTGGTTAGTTAGGAACTCCTCACCTGGTTGTCTAGGTCTTAATTGGTTAGTTAGGAACTCCCTCACCTGGTTGTCTAGGTCTTAATTGGTTAGTTAGAGCTCCTCACCTGGTTGTCTAAAACCTGGATCATTGTTACTCTAACTTCCGCGACGCATATAAGGCCCTGCCCCGCCCCCTTTCGGAAAAGCTGACCACGACTCCATTTTGCTGATCCCTACCTACAGGCAGAAACTAAAACAAGAGGCTCCCACGCTGAGGTCTGTCCAACGCTGTTGACGACTGCTTCCATCACGTGACGGGACTGATTGCGTCAGATGGAAATATTGACGAATACGCTGATTCAGTGTGAGTTCAGAACGTGCGTCGAAGATGTCGTTCCCATAGCAACGATAAAAACATTCCCAAACCAGAAACCGGATTGATGGCAGCATTCGCGTGAAACTGAAAGCGCGAACCACTGCTTTTAATCAGGGCAAGGTGTCTGGTAATATGTCCGAATATAAACAATGCAGCTATTCCCTCCGCAAGGCTATTAAACAAGCTAAGCGGCCAGTACAGAGACAAAGTGAATCTCAATTCAATGGCTCAGACACAAGAGGCATGTGGCAGGGTCTACAGTCAATCACGGACTACAAGAAGAAACCCAGCCCAGTCACGACCAGGATGTCTTGCTCCCAGGCAGACTAAATCACTTTTTTGCCCGCTTTGAGGACAATACAGTGCCACTGACACGGCCTGCAACGAAAACATGCGGTCTCTCCTTCACTGCAGCCGAGGTGAGTAAGACATTTAAACGTGTTAACCTCGCAAGGCTGCAGGCCCAGACGGCATCCCCAGCCGCGCCTCAGAGCATGCGCAGACCAGCTGGCCGGTGTGTTTACGGACATATTCAATCAATCCCTATACCAGTCTGCTGTTCCCACATGCTTCAAGAGGGCCACCATTGTTCCTGTTCCCAAGAAAGCTAAGGTAACTGAGCTAAACGACTACCGCCCCAGTAGCACTCACTTCCGTCATCATGAAGTGCTTTGAGAGACTAGTCAAGGACCATATCACCTCCACCCTACCTGACACCCTAGACCCACTCCAATTTGCTTACCGCCCAAATAGGTCCACAGACGATGCAATCTCAACCACACTGCACACTGCCCTAACCCACCTGGACAAGAGGAATACCTATGTGAGAATGCTGTTCATCGACTACAGCTCGGCATTCAATACCATAGTACCCTCCAAGCTCGCCATCAAGCTCGAGACCCTGGGTCTCGACCCCGCCCTGTGCAACTGGGTACTGACTTCCTGACGGGCCGCCCCACAGGTGGTGAGGGTAGGCAACAACATCTCCTCCCCGCTGATCCTCAACACGGGGGGCCCCACAAGGGTGCTCTGAGCCCCTCCTGTACTCCCTGTTCACCCACGACTGCGTGGCCATGCACGCTCCAACTCAATCATCAAGTTTATGGACTACACAACAGTGGTAGGCTTGATTACCAACAACGACGAGACGGCCTACAGGGAGGAGGTGAGGGCTCCTCGGAGTGTGGTGTCAGGAAAATAACCTCACACTCAACGTCAACAAAACTAAGGGAGATGATTGTGGACTTCAGGAAACAGCAGAGGGAACACCCCTATCCACATCGATGGATCAGTAGTGGAGGGTAGCAAGTTTTAAGTTCCTCGGCATACACATCACAGACAAACTGAAATTGGTCCACTCACACTGACAGCGGCTGAAGAAGGCGCAGTAGCCTCTTCAACCTCAGGAGGCTGAAGAAATTGGCTTGTCACCAAAAGCACTCACAAACTTCTACAGATGCACAATCGAGAGCATCCTGGCGGGCTGTATCACCGCCTGGTACGGCAACTGCTCCGCCCTCAACCGTAAGGCTCTCCAGAGGGTAGTGAGGTCTGCACAACGATCACCGGGGGCAAAACTACTTGCCCTCCAGGGACACCTACACCACCCGATGTTACAGGAAGGCCATAAAGATCATCAAGGACATCAACCACCCGAACCACTGCCTGTTCACCCCGCTATCATCCAGAAGGCGAGGTCAGTACAGGTGCATCAAAGCTGGGACCGAGAGACTGAAAACAGCTTCTATCTCAAGGCCATCAGACTGTTAAACAGCAATCACTAAGCTGCCAACACACTGTCATTGACACTGACCCAACTCCAGCCACTTTAATAATGGGAATTGATGGGAAATGATGTAAATATATCACTAGCCACTTTAAACAATGCTACCTTATATAATGTTACTTACCCTACACTATTCATCTCATATGCATATGTATATACTGTACTCTAGATCATCGACTGCATTCTTATGTCACTAGCCACTTTAACTATGCCACTTTGTTTACTTTGTCTACATACTCATCTCATATGTATATACTGTACTCGATACCATCTACTGTATGCTGCTCTGTACCATCACTCATTCATATATCCTTATGTACATATTCCTTATCCCTTACACTGTGTATAAGACAGTAGTTTTGGAATTGTTAGTTAGATTACTTGTTGGTTATCACTGCATTGTCGGAACTAGAAGCACAAGCATTTCGCACACTCGCATTAACATCTGCTAACCATGTGTATGTGACAAATAAAATTTGATTTGATTTGATTTGATTT
>NW_027033428.1:0-5000 GCF_034236695.1 Oncorhynchus nerka | reverse complement strand
AAAATAAAAAAACAACCCAAAAAAACTCCACTTCATAGAAAGTCTACTTGACTGATTTTTTAAATCAATTGCAGATAGTTGGTTTTCCTGATTTGGATCAGGCTCTCAGAAGTGCACTTCATTTCCACAGCAGCATGTCCTGGATGGAGGGAGTTGACACTTCACATGCCTTAGAAATTGTCTGGTTGTGTCAACTGGGAAATCTGTGAACACTGGACAACATCTTGGTTTGAACTTGTTTCTTTAACGAGACACTGACTGACTCAACCAAGGGGTCTGCCTGTTTATAAGTGACTGGCTGACTCAACCAAGGGGTCTGCCTGTTTATAAATGACTGGCTGACTCAACCAAGGGGTCTGCCTGTTTATAAGTGACTGGCTGACTCAACCAAGGGGTCTGCCTGTTTATAAATGACTGGCTGACTCAACCAAGGGGTCTGCCTGTTTATAAGTGACTGGCTGACTCAACCAAGGGGTCTGCCTGTTTATAAATGACTGGCTGACTCAACCAAGGGGTCTGCCTGTTTATAAATGACTGGCTGACTCAACCAAGGTCTGCCTGTTTATAAATGACTGGCTGGACTCAACCAAGGGGTCTGCCTGTTTATAAGTGACTGGCTGACCCAACTAAGGGGTCTGCCTGTTTATAAATGACTGGCTGACTCAACCAAGGGACTGCCTGTTTATAAATGACTGGCTGACTCTTAACCAAGGGGTCTGCCTGTTTATAAGTGACTGGCTGACTCAACCAAGGGGTCTGCCTGTTTATAAGTGACTGGCTGACTCAACCAAGGGGTCTGCCTGTTTATAAATGACTGGGCTGACCCAACCAAGGGGTCTGCCTGTTTATAAATGACTGGCTGACTCAACCAAGGGGACTGCCTGTTTATAAATGACTGGCTGACTCAACCAAGGGGTCTGCCTGTTTATAAATGACTGACTGACTCAACCAAGGGGTCTGCCTGTTTATAAATGACTGGCTGACTCAACCAAGGGGTCTGCCTGTTTATAAATGACTGACTGACTCAACCAAGGGGTCTGCCTGTTTATAAATGACTGGCTGACTCAACCAAGGGGTCTGCCTGTTTATAAGTGGACTGGCTGACTCAACCAAGGGGTCTGCCTGTTTATAAATGACTGGCTGACTCAACCAAGGGGACTTCCTGTTTATAAATGACTGGCTGATTCAACCAAGGGGACTTCCTGTTTATAAATGACTGGCTGACTCAACCAAGGGGACTGCCTGTTTATAAGGACTGGCTGACTCAACCAAGGGGTCTGCCTGTTTATAAAATGACTGGCTGACTCAACCAAGGGGTCTGCCTGTTTATAAATGAAGTGTCAACCCTACATTTTATGACCAAAATTCCAGAGAATCAGGAACAGAGTACTTTAAAATAGAGCAGTAGAAGACAGAACATGTAAATGAGGCAGAAAACGTAAAGTAGAGAGCTAATTACATTCTTAACTGACTGATTGCCTGTTACCAGGCAGCCAGCTCTCTTCTGTTGTAAATTACCTTTCTATCAGGGGGACATTAGAACTAGGCTACGTGGACCGCACATGTGTTCCGCTCCACCTGTGTGTGTGTGTGTGTGTGTGTGTGTGTGTGGGTGTGTGTGTGTGTGTGTGTTAGTGAGAGAGAGAGAGAGAGAGGCAGAATGCATAACTAACTTTTGTATTTTTTTTTTATTTCACCTTTATTTAAGGCAAGTTGAGAACAACATCTCATTTACAATTGCACCTGGCAACTTTCATGAAACAATTTCAGATAATCTGCCAGCAGGCTGGCGGCCAATCCCTGGCCGACACTGCGCTAATTACCACAAGTCAATGGCCATACATTTCCAGAGCTGTCACACACACGCACGCACGCACGCACACGCACGCGCGCGCACACACACACACACACACACACACACACACACACACACACACACACACACACACACACACACACACACACACACACACACACACACACCCAGATCTCCATGAGACACATGTGACACCTTGGCTGGCCTCTCTCTCTATCTACTACTTCTATACCTCTCATTCTGTTATTCCTCTCTGATCCTCCCTCCCTCCCTCCTCCCTCCTCCCTCCCTCCCTCCCTCCTCCCTCCCATCCCTCCTCCCTCCACTTAATCTTGAGGAGTTTGTCATCTGAAGACTAAATAGAAAGCCCCTCATTTCTCAGTATGTCAGGCAGAAGCAGGAGAAAAGGCCCTCAATCAGTCACTGATTAGCAGGGGGGCAGGACCCTCCAGACAGTCACTGATCAGTAGGGGTCAGGACCCTCTAAACAGTCACTGATTAGTAGGAGGACCCTCCAAACAGTCATTGATTAGTAGGGGGACAGGACCCTCCAGACAGTCACTGATCAGTAGGGGGGCAGGACCTTCAAACAGTCACTGATTAGTAGGGGACAGACCTCTAAACAGTCATTGTGGAGGACCCTCCAGACAGTCACTGATTAGTAGGGGGGCAGGACCCTCCAGACAGTCACTGATCAGTAGGGGACAGGACCCTCTAAACAGTCACTGATTAGTAGGGGGACAGGACCCTCTAAACAGTCACTGATTAGTAGGGGGACAGGACCCTCCAGACAGTCACTGATTAGTAGGGGGACAGGACCCTCTAAACAGTCACTGATTAGTAGGGGGGCAGGACCCTCTAAACAGTCACTGATTAGTAGGGGGACAGGACCCTCCAGACAGTCACTGATTAGTAGGGGGACAGGACCCTCCAGACAGTCAATGATTAGTAGGGGGACCCTCCAGACAGTCACTGATTAGTAGGGGGACAGGACCCTCCAGACAGTCACTGATTAGTAGGGGGACAGGACCCTCCAAACATTCATTGATTAGTAGGGGGACCCTCCAAACAGTCATTGATTAGTAGGAGGACCCTCCAAACAGTCATTGATTGGTAGGAGGACAGGACCCTCCAGACAGTCATTGATTAGTAGGGGGACAGGACCCTCCAAACAGTCATTGATTAGTAGAGGGACAGGACCCTCTAAACAGTCACTGATTAGTAGGGGGATTGGACCTTCCAGACAGTAATTTATTAGTATGGGGACAATGCCTTTCAGACAGTCATTGATTTGTAGGGGGACCATCCAAACAGTCATTGATTAGTAGGAGGACCCTCCAAACAGTCATTGATTAGTAGGGGGACAGGACCCTCCAAACAGTTATTGATTAGTAGGGGGACAGGACCCTCCAAACAGTCATTGATTAGTAGGGGGACAGGACCCTCCAAACAGTCATTGATTAGTAGGAGGACCCTCCAAACAGTCATTGATTAGTAGGAGGACCCTCCAAACAGTCATTGATTAGTAGGGGGACCCTCCAAACAGTTATTGATTGGTAGGGGCACAGGACCCTCCAAACAGTCATTGATTGGTAGGGGACCACATGGAAACAAATGAGCCCCAATGCTCATTCCACTTCACTTAACCTCTCCAGTCTCAACGTCAACAGTGAAGAGGTGACTCTGTGATGCTGGCCTTCTAGGCAGAGTTCCTCTGTCCAGTCTCAACGTCAACAGTGAAGAGGCGACTCCGGGATGCTGGCCTTCTAGGCAGAGTTCCTCTGTCCAGTCTCAACATCAACAGTGAAGAGGTGACTCCAGGATGCTGACCTTCTAGGCAGAGTTCCTCTGTCCAGTCTCAACGTCAACAGTGAAGAGGCGACTCCGGGATGCTGGCCTCCTAGGCTGAGTTCTTCTGTCCAGTCTCAACGTCAACAGTGAAGAGGCGACTCCGGGATGCTGGCCTCCTAGGCAGAGTTCCTCTGTCCAGTCTCAACGTCAACAGTGAAGAGGCGACTCCGGGATGCTGGCCTTCTAGGCAGAGTTCCTCTGTCCAGTCTCAACATCAACAGTGAAGAGGTGACTCCAGGATGCTGACCTTCTAGGCAGAGTTCCTCTGTCCAGTCTCAACGTCAACAGTGAAGAGGCGACTCCGGGATGCTGGCCTCCTAGGCTGAGTTCTTCTGTCCAGTCTCAACGTCAACAGTGAAGAGGCGAACTCGGGATGCTGGCCTTCCTAGGCAGAGTGCCTCTGTCCAGTCTCAACGCCAACAGTGAAGAGGCGACTCCGGGATGCTGGCCTCCTAGGCAGAGTTCCTCTGTCCAGTCTCAACGTCAACAGTGAAGAGGCGACTCCGGGATGCTGGCCTCCTAGGCAGAGTACCTCTGTCCAGTCTCAACGTCAACAGTGAAGAGGCGACTCCGGGATGCTGGCCTCCTAGGCAGAGTTCCTCTGTCCAGTCTCAACGCCAACAGTGAAGAGGCGACTCCGGGATGCTGGCCTCCTAGGCAGAGTTCCTCTGTCCAGTCTCAACGTCAACAGTGAAGAGGCGACTCCGGGATGCTGGCCTCCTAGGCAGAGGTCCTCTGTCCAGTCTCAACGTCAACAGTGAAGAGGCGACTCCGGGATGCTGGCCTCCTAGGCAGAGGTCCTCTGTCCAGTCTCAACGTCAACAGTGAAGAGGCGACTCCGGGATGCTGGCCTCCTAGGCAGAGTGCCTCTGTCCAGTCTCAACGTCAACAGTGAAGAGGCGACTCCGGGATGCTGGCCTCCTAGGCAGAGTGCCTCTGTCCAGTCTCAACGTCAACAGTGAAGAGGCGACCCAGGGATGCTGGCCTCCTAGGCAGAGTCCCTCTGTCCAGTCTCAACGTCAACAGTGAAGAGGCGACTCCGGGATGCTGGCCTCCTAGGCAGAGTTCCTCTGTCCAGTCTCAACGCCAACAGTGAAGAGGCGACTCCGGGATGCTGGCCTCCTAGGCAGAGTTCCTCTGTCCAGTCTCAACGCCAACAGTGAAGAGGCGACCTGGATGCTGGCCTCCTAGGCAGAGTTCCTCTGTCCAGTCTCAACGTCAACAGTGAAGAGGCGACTCGGGATGCTGGCCTCCTAGGCAGAGTGCCTCTGTCCAGTCTCAACGTCAACAGTGAAGAGGCGACTCCAGGGATGCTGGCCCTCTAGGCAGAGTA
>NW_027033427.1:0-6198 GCF_034236695.1 Oncorhynchus nerka | reverse complement strand
TAATGTGGGTAGTGGTATTGATGATGGTAGTAGTGATGATAATGTGGGTAGTGGTATTGATGATGGTAGTAGTGATGATAATGTGGGTAGTGGTATTGATGATGGTAGTAGTGATGATAATGTGGGTAGTGGTATTGATGATGGTAGTAGTGATGATAATATGGGTAGTGGTATTGATGATGGTAGTAGTGATGATAATGTGGGTAGTGGTATTGATGATGGTAGTAGTGATGATAATGTGGGTAGTGGTATTGATGATGGTAGTAGTGATGATAATGTGGGTAGTGGTATTGATGATGGTAGTAGTGATGATAATGTGGGTAGTGGTATTGATGATGGTAGTAGTGATGATAATATGGGTAGTGGTATTGATGATGGTAGTAGTGATGATAATGTGGGTAGTGGTATTGATGATGGTAGTAGTGATGATAATGTGGGTAGTGGTATTGATGATGGTAGTAGTGATGATAATATGGGTAGTGGTATTGATGATGGTAGTAGTGATGATAATATGGGTAGTGGTATTGATGATGGTAGCAGTGATGATAATATGGGTAGTGGTATTGATGATGGTAGTAGTGATGATAATGTGGGTAGTGGTATTGATGATGGTAGTAGTGATGATAATATGGGTAGTGGTATTGATGATGGTAGTAGTGATGATAATATGGGTAGTGGTATTGATGATGGTAGTAGTGATATTGATGATGGTAGTAGTGATGATAATATGGGTAGTGGTATTGATGATGGTAGTAGTGATGATAATGTGGGTAGTGGTATTGATGATGGTAGTAGTGATGATAATGTGGGTAGTGGTATTGATGATGGTAGTAGTGATGATAATGTGGGTAGTGGTATTGATGATGGTAGTAGTGATGATAATGTGGGTAGTGGTATTGATGATGGTAGTAGTGATATTGATGATGGTAGTAGTGATGATAATGTGGGTAGTGGTATTGATGATGGTAGTAGTGATGATAATCATGGGTAAGTGGTATTATTGATGATGGTAGTAGTGATGATAATGTGGGTAGTGGTATTGATGATGGTAGTAGTGATGATAATGTGGGTAGTGGTATTGATGATGGTAGTAGTGATGATAATGTGGGTAGTGGTATTGATGATGGTAGTAGTGATGATAATGTGGGTAGTGGTATTGATGATGGTAGTAGTGATGATAATATGGGTAGTGGTATTGATGATGGTAGTAGTGATGATAATGTGGGTAGTGGTATTGATGATGGTAGTAGTGATGATAATGTGGGTAGTGGTATTGATGATGGTAGTAGTGATGATAATGTGGGTAGTGGTATTGATGATGGTAGTAGTGATGATAATGTGGGTAGTGGTATTGATGATGGTAGTAGTGATGATAATGTGGGTAGTGGTATTGATGATGGTAGTAGTGATGATAATGTGGGTAGTGGTATTGATGATGGTAGTAGTGATGATAATATGGGTAGTGGTATTGATGATGGTAGTAGTGATGATAATGTGGGTAGTGGTATTGATGATGGTAGTAGTGATGATAATGTGGGTAGTGGTATTGATGATGGTAGTAGTGATGATAATGTGGTTAGTGGTATTGATGATGGTAGTAGTGATGATAATATGGGTAGTGGTATTGATGATGGTAGTAGTGATGATAATGTGGGTAGTGGTATTGATGATGGTAGTAGTGATGATAATATGGGTAGTGGTATTGATGATGGTAGTAGTGGTGATAATGTGGGTAGTGGTATTAATGATGGTAGTAGTGATGATAATATGGGTAGTGGTATTGATGATGGTAGTAGTGATGATAATATGGGTAGTGGTATTGATGATGGTAGTAGTGATGATAATATGGGTAGTGGTATTGATGATGCTAGTAGTGATGATAATATGGGTAGTGGTATTGATGATGGTAGTAGTGATGATAATATGGGTAGTGGTATTGATGATGGTAGTAGTGATGATAATATGGGTAGTGGTATTGATGATGGTAGTAGTGATGATAATGTGGGTAGTGGTATTGATGATGGTAGTAGTGATATTGATGATGGTAGTAGTGATGATAATGTGGGTAGTGGTATTGATGATGGTAGTAGTGATGATAATATGGGTAGTGGTATTGATGATGGTAGTAGTGATGATAATGTGGGTAGTGGTATTGATGATGGTAGTAGTGATATTGATGATGGTAGTAGTGATGATAATATGGGTAGTGGTATTATTGATGGTAGTAGTGATGCTAATGTGGGTAGTGGTATTAATGATGGTAGCAGTGATGATAATGTGGGTAGTGGTATTAATGATGGTAGTAGTGATGATAATGTGGGTAGTGGTATTGATGATGGTAGTAGTGATGATAATGGGTAGTGGTATTGATGGTAGTAGTGATATTGATGATGGTAGTAGTGATGATAATGTGGGTAGTGGTATTGATGATGGTAGTAGTGATGATAATATGGGTAGTGGTATTGATGATGGTAGTAGTGATGATAATGTGGGTAGTGGTATTGATGATGGTAGTAGTGATGATAATGTGGGTAGTGGTATTGATGATGGTAGTAGTGATGATAATGTGGGTAGTGGTATTGATGATGGTAGTAGTGATGATAATGTGGGTAGTGGTATTGATGATGGTAGTAGTGATGATAATATGGGTAGTGGTATTGATGATGGTAGTAGTGATGATAATGTGGGTAGTGGTATTGATGATGGTAGTAGTGATGATAATATGGGTAGTGGTATTGATGATGGTAGTAGTGATGATAATGTGGGTAGTGGTATTGATGATGGTAGTAGTGATGATAATATGGGTAGTGGTATTGATGATGGTAGTAGTGATGATAATGTGGGTAGTGGTATTGATGATGGTAGTAGTGATGATAATGTGGGTAGTGGTATTGATGATGGTAGTAGTGATGATAATATGGGTAGTGGTATTGATGATGGTAGTAGTGATGATAATGTGGGTAGTGGTATTGATGATGGTAGTAGTGATGATAATGTGGGTAGTGGTATTGATGATGGTAGTAGTGATGATAATATGGGTAGTGGTATTGATGATGGTAGTAGTGATGATAATGTGGGTAGTGGTATTGATGATGCTAGTAGTGATGATAATATGGGTAGTGGTATTGATGATGGTAGTAGTGATATTGATGATGGTAGTAGTGATGATAATGTGGGTAGTGGTATTGATGATGGTAGTAGTGATGATAATATGGGTAGTGGTATTGATGATGGTAGTAGTGATGATAATGTGGGTAGTGGTATTGATGATGGTAGTAGTGATATTGATGATGGTAGTAGTGATGATAATATGGGTAGTGGTATTGATGATGGTAGTAGTGATGATAATGTGGGTAGTGGTATTGATGATGGTAGTAGTGATGATAATGTGGGTAGTGGTATTAATGATGGTAGTAGTGATGATAATGTGGGTAGTGGTATTAATGATGGTAGTAGTGATGATAATGTGGGTAGTGGTATTGATGATGGTAGTAGTGATGATAATGTGGGTAGTGGTATTGATGATGGTAGTAGTGATATTGATGATGGTAGTAGTGATGATAATGTGGGTAGTGGTATTAATGATGGTAGTAGTGATGATAATATGGTAGTGGTATTAATGATGGTAGTAGTGATGATAATGTGGGTAGTGGTATTGATGATGGTAGTAGTGATGATAATGTGGGTAGTGGTATTGATGATGGTAGTAGTGATGATAATGTGGGTAGTGGTATTGATGATGGTAGTAGTGATGATAATGTGGGTAGTGGTATTGATGATGGTAGTAGTGATGATAATGTGGGTAGTGGTATTGATGATGGTAGTAGTGATGATAATGTGGGTAGTGGTATTGATGATGGTAGTAGTGATGATAATGTGGGTAGTGGTATTGATGATGGTAGTAGTGATGATAATGTGGGTAGTGGTATTGATGATGGTAGTAGTGATGATAATGTGGGTAGTGGTATTGATGATGGTAGTAGTGATGATAATGTGGGTAGTGGTATTGATGATGGTAGTAGTGATGATAATGTGGGTAGTGGTATTGATGATGGTAGTAGTGATGATAATGTGGTAGTGGTATTGATGATGGTGTAGTGATGATAATGGGTAGTGGTATTGATGGTGGCAGTGATGATAATGTGGGTAGTGGTATTGATGATGGTAGTAGTGATGATAATATGGGTAGTGGTATTGATGATGGTAGTAGTGATGATAATGTGGTAGTGGTATTGATGATGGTAGTAGTGATGATAATATGGGTAGTGGTATTGATGATGGTAGTAGTGATGATAATGTGGGTAGTGGTATTGATGATGGTAGTAGTGATGATAATGTGGGTAGTGGTATTGATGATGGTAGTAGTGATGATAATATGGGTAGTGGTATTGATGATGGTAGTAGTGATGATAATGTGGGTAGTGGTATTGATGATGGTAGTAGTGATGATAATGTGGTGTAGTGGTATTGATGATGGTAGTAGTGATGATAATATGGGTAGTGGTATTGATGATGGTAGTAGTGATGATAATGTGGGTAGTGGTATTGATGATGGTAGTAGTGATGATAATATGGGTAGTGGTATTGATGATGGTAGTAGTGATGATAATGTGGGTAGTGGTATTGATGATGGTAGTAGTGATGATAATGTGGTAGTGGTATTGATGATGGTAGTAGTGATGATAATATGGGTAGTGGTATTGATGATGGTAGTAGTGATGATAATGTGGGTAGTGGTATTGATGATGGTAGTAGTGATGATAATATGGGTAGTAGGTATTGATGATGGTAGTAGTGATGATAATGTGGGTAGTGGTATTGATGATGGTAGTAGTGATGATAATGTGGGTAGTGGTATTGATGATGGTAGTAGTGATGATAATGTGGGTAGTGGTATTGATGATGGTAGTAGTGATGATAATGTGGGTAGTGGTATTGATGATGGTAGTAGTGATGATAATATGGGTAGTGGTATTGATGATGGTAGTAGTGATGATAATGTGGGTAGTGGTATTGATGATGGTAGTAGTGATGATAATATGGGTAGTGGTATTGATGATGGTAGTAGTGATGATAATGTGGGTAGTGGTATTGATGATGGTAGTAGGATGATAATGTGGGTAGTGGTATTGATGATGGTAGTAGTGATGATAATGTGGGTAGTGGTATTGATGATGGTAGTAGTGATGATAATGTGGGTAGTGGTATTGATGATGGTAGTAGTGATGATAATGTGGGTAGTGGTATTGATGATGGTAGTAGTGATGATAATGTGGGTAGTGGTATTGATGATGGTAGTAGTGATGATAATGTGGGTAGTGGTATTGATGATGGTAGTAGTGATGATAATATGGGTAGTGGTATTGATGATGGTAGTAGTGATGATAATGTGGGTAGTGGTATTGATGATGGTAGTAGTGATGATAATATGGGTAGTGGTATTGATGATGCAGTATGATGATAATGATGAGTGGTAGTAGTGATGATAATGTGGTGTAGTGGTATTGATGATGGTAGTAGTGATGATAATATGGGTAGTGGTATTGATGGTGGTAGTAGTGATGATAATGTGGGTAGTGGTATTGATGATGGTAGTAGTGATATATGATGATGGTAGTTAGTGATGATGATGATGGGTAGTGGCATTGATGATGGTAGTAGTGATGATAATGTGGGTGAGTGGTATTGATGATGGTAGTAGTGATGATAATGTGGGTAGTGGTATTGATGATGGTAGTAGTGATGATAATATGGGTAGTGGTATTGATGATGGTAGTAGTGATGATAATGTGGGTAGTGGTATTGATGATGGTAGTAGTGATGATAATGTGGGTAGTGGTATTGATGATGGTAGTAGTGATATGATGATGAGTAGTGATATTATTAGTGGTATGGCAGTATTGGTAGTGATAATATGGAGATTAAGTGGTATTGATGATGGTAGTAGTGATGATGATATATCGCGGGTAAGTCAAAGGTAGTGATGATGATGGTAGTAGTGATGATAATGTGGGTAGTGGTATTGATGATGGTAGTAGTGATGATAATGTGGGTAGTGGTATTGATGATGGTAGTAGTGATGATAATATGGGTAGTGGTATTGATGATGGTAGTAGTGATGATAATGTGGGTAGTGGTATTGATGATGGTAGTAGTGATGATAATGTGGGTAGTGGTATTGATGATGGTAGTAGTGAT
>NW_027033426.1:0-6196 GCF_034236695.1 Oncorhynchus nerka | reverse complement strand
CCCTTCCAGCCATCCCTTCCAGCCACCCTTCCAGCCACCCCTTCCAGCCATCCCTTCCAGCCATCCCTTCCACCCAAGTCCTTCAGCTTCCAGCCATCTCCCTTCCAGCCATCCCTCTGCCAGCTATCCTCCTCTCTCCAGCCAGCTCCTTCAGCAGCCAGCCCTCCCTCTCCCAGCCATCCTCTCTTCCAGCCAGCCCTTCAGCCATCCCTTCCACCTCAAGTCCCTCCACAGGTTCCAGCCATCCCTTTCCTCCAGCCATCCCTTCTTCCAGCGCCATCCCTTCCAGCCATCCCTTCCACCCAAGCTCCCTCACCCTTTCCAGCCATCCCTTCAGCCATCCCTTCCATCCAGTCCCTTTCCTCTTCCAGCCATCCCTCCTTCCAGCCATCCTTCTCAGCCCTCCCTTCCAGCTATCCCCTTCCCCTTCCCAGTCCTTCTCTGTTTCAGCCATCCCTTCCCAGCCAGTCCTCCTTCCAGCCATCCCTTCTCCTCCTTCAAGCTTCCAGCCTCCTTCCAGCCATCTCTTCCTAGCTAGCCATCCCTTCCAGCCATCCTCCTTCTCCAGCCAATTCTTCCCTCCACCAGCCTCCTTCAGCTTCCAGCGTATCCTCTTTCCTCCCAGTCCTTCCTCTTCCAGCCATCTCCTACCAGCCATCCCTTCTCAGCCATCCCTTCCTCCTCCAGGCCATCCCTTCAGCTTCCAGCCATCCTTTCCTTCCAGCTATCCTCTCCTTTCCAGCCAATCCTTCCCCATCCAGTCCTTCCCTTTTCCAGCCATCCTTCCACTGTCCCTTCAGCTTCCAGCCATCCTCTTCCTTCAGCCAGCCCTTCCAGCCATCCCTTCCCCTTCCAAGCACCCTCTCTTCCAGCTATCCCTTCCAACTATCCCTTCCAGTCCCTCCCTTCCAGCCATCCTTCCTCAGCCATCCCTTCCAGTCCATCCTTCCACCTCAAGTCCCTTCAGCTTCCAGCCATCCCTTCAGCCATCCTTCCACCCAAGTCCTTCCAGCTTCCAGCCATCCCTTTTCCCCTTCAGCTTCCAGCTATCCCTTCCAGCCATCCTTCCAGCCATCCCTTCCAGCCATCCCTTCCACCTGTCCTCAGCTTCCCTTCCAATCCCTTCCAGCCATCCCTTCAGCTTTCCAGCCATCCCTTTCCAGCCATCCTTCTTCCAGCTATCCTTCAGCTTCCAGCCATCTCCTTCCAGCCATCCCTTTCCTTCCAGCTATCCCTCCCTTCCAGCCATCTCTTCCAGCCATCCTTCCAGCTATCTCCTTCCAGCCATCATTCCTTCCTTCCGCCATCCCTTCCCTCTTCCAGCCATCCTTCTCCCTTCCAGCCATTCCTTCTCTTCCAGCCATCCCTCTCCTCCCTTCCAGCCATCTCCTTCCAGCCATCCTCTCCCTCTTCCAGCCATCCCTTTCCTTCCAGCCAGTCCTTCCGCTTCCAGCCATCCCTTCCAGCCATCCCTTCCAGCCATCCTTCCCGCTTCCAGCCATCCCCAAACACACAGTATCTAGCTAGCTAGCACAAACATCTGGAGTTCCCACATCGTTTTGTTACTAACAACCTGGAATAAGGTGGATAAATCATCAAGCATTACATTTTCTAAACAAGTTATAGCGACCCGCCTCTGCACAAAAATGGGTGTCATATTAAACAATGGCAATCGAGCGAACCGTTAAAATCTTGTGGCCAGTGGCGCAACTAGCATTGTTCAGTCCATAGAAAGCCAGCCAGCTACATAACTTTAGCTTCTTGCTTGCTATCAATTCGAAAATCAGCTAGCTAATCAAATGTGTAAGTTTTAGTTATAACTTAACTACTGGGCCAATTAAGGTATAGGCCGAACACCTCCTAGCCTCTCCGAAGTTTTTTTATTTTCCTTTTTTGGTGTCCTCTGTTTGCATAGCAAGGCAAATGATGTGAATCAACCAATCAGCATTTGAGATACCTGTTTCACTTCTGGCAAGTTTCCCTCCTGACAAGCTTATCAGATATACATGTGTAGATCATAGTCTGCATCCCAAAGAGACCAGACTAGAGAAAGTAGTGACTCAACCAAACCAGGAAGAGATAAGGAATCATACTTTGATCAGCCAACCAAAAACATAATGCAATATCTCACTAATGTAAAGAGTAAGAAATACAGAAAGTAATGTATAAAATGAACTTCACTTCTTCAGGATGATATATTGATGATATATTACGATATAATGACGATATATTGACGATATATCGATGATATATCGAAGATATATCGATGATATAACATGTGATATATTGACAATATATTGATAATGTAATTATGATATCCTTGCAATGATGAATTACAATTCTATTGGTCATATACATATGGTTAGCAGATGTTAATGTGAGTGTAGCGAAATGCTTGTGTTTCTAGTTCCGACAGTGCAGTAATAACTCTAACAAGTAATCTCAACAATTCCACAACAACTACCTTATACACACAAGTGAAAAGGAATTAATAAGAATATGTACATAAACATATGGATGAGAGACGGTACAGAGCGTGCAGAGGTATAGTACAGTATATACATATGAGGTGAGTAATGTGGGTATGTAAACAAGATGCAGTAGGTGGTATAGAGTACAGTATATACATATGAGATGAGTAATGTAGGGTATGTAAACAAGATGCAGTAGATGGTATAGAGTACAGTATATACATATGAGATGAGTAATGTAAGGGTATGTAATACAAGATGCAGTAGATGGTATAGAGTACAGTATATATACATATGAGATGAGTAATGTAGGGTATGTAAACATTATATAAAGTGGCATTGTTTAACCTTTTTGGGATAGGAGGCAACATTTCTTTTGGATGAATAGAGTGCCCGGAGGAACTGCCTCCTCTTTCTATCCCAGATGCTAATATATGCATATTATTATTAGTATTGGATAGAAAACACTCTGACGTTTCCAAAACTGTTTGAATGATGTCTGCGAGTATATAGAACTCATATGGCAGGCAAAACCTGAGAATAATCCAACTAGGAAGTGGGACATCTCAGGTTTGTAGTTTTACAAAGCTTGGCCTACCAAATACACATTGAGATATGGATGAGGTTGCACTTCCTAGGGCATCCACTAGATGTCAACTGTGCTTTAGAAACTGGTTTGGAGGATTCTACTATAAAGGAGGGGCCTCTTTGAAAATGCTGCCCCCTATCCCAAAAGGTTAATTGTAGACGCTATCCGGTGCGGTGCAGCCAACGGGTTTCTCCAGCGCATCGCGCCTGACAGAAACAAACATCTTTCTGGTAAGAAGAGTGGCGCGGGCGTATGCCTCATGACTAACGAGACATGGTGTGATGAAGGAAACATACAGGAACTCAAATCCTTCTGTTCACCTGATTTAGAATTCCTCACAATCAAATGTAGACCGCATTATCTTCCAAGAGAATTCTCTTCGATTATAATCACAGCCGTATATATCCCCCCAAGCAGACACATCGATGGCTCTGAACGAACTTTATTTAACTCTTTGCAAACTGGAAACCATTTATCCGGAGGCTGCATTCATTGTAGCTGGGGATTTTAACAAAGCTAATCTGAAAACAAGACTCCTAAATTTTATCAGCATATCGATTGCGCAACCAGGGGTGGTAAAACCTTGGATCATTGTTACTCTAACTTCCACGACGCATATAAGGCCCTGCCCCGCCCCCTTTCGGAAAAGCTGACCACGACTCCATTTTGCTGATCCCTGCCTACAGGCAGAAACTAAAACAAGAGGCTCCCACGCTGAGGTCTGTCCAACGCTGGTCAGACCAAGCTGACTCCACACTCCAAGACTGCTTCCATCACGTGGACTGGGACATGTTTAGTATTGCGTCAGATGGAAATATTGACGAATACGCTGATTCGGTGTGCGAGTTCATTAGAACGTGCGTCGAAGATGTCGTTCCCATAGCAACGATAAAAACATTCCCAAACCAGAAACCGTGGATTGATGGCAGCATTCGCGTGAAACTGAAAGCGCGAACCACTGCTTTTAATCAGGGCAAGGTGTCTGGTAACATGTCCGAATATAAACAATGCAGCTATTCCCTCCGCAAGGCTATTAAACAAGCTAAGCGTCAGTACAGAGACAAAGTGGAATCTCAATTCAATGGCTCAGACACAAGAGGCATGTGGCAGGGTCTACAGTCAATCACGGACTACAAGAAGAAACCCAGCCCAGTCACGGACCAGGATGTCTTGCTCCCAGGCAGACTAAATAACTTTTTGCCCGCTTTGAGGACAATACAGTGCCACTGACACGGCCTGCAACGAAAACATGCGGTCTCTCCTTCACTGCAGCCGAGGTGAGTAAGACATTTAAACGTGTTAACCCTCGCAAGGCTGCAGGCCCAGGCGGCATCCCCAGCCGCGCCCTCAGAGCATGCGCAGACCAGCTGGCCGGTGTGTTTACGGACATATTCAATCAATCCCTATACCAGTCTGCTGTTCCCACATGCTTCAAGAGGGCCACCATTGTTCCTGTTCCCAAGAAAGCTAAGGTAACTGAGCTAAACGACTACCGCCCGTAGCACTCACTTCCGTCATCATGAAGTGCTTTGAGAGACTAGTCAAGGACCATATCACCTCCACCCTACCTGACACCCTAGACCCACTCCAATTTGCTTACCGCCCAAATAGGTCCACAGACGATGCAATCTCAACCACACTGCACACTGCCCTAACCCACCTGGACAAAGAGGAATACCTATGTGAGAATGCTGTTCATCGACTACAGCTCGGCATTCAATACCATAGTACCCTCCAAGCTCGTCATCAAGCTCGAGACCCTGGGTCTCGGCCGCCCTGTGCAACTGGGTACTGGACTTCTGACGGGCCGCCCACAGGTGGTAATTGCTTCTTTCTTTATCTCTCCCGCTGATCCTCAACACGGGGGCCCCACAAGGTGCGTTCTGAGCCTCTCCTGTACTCCCTGTTCACCCACGACTGCGTGGCCATGCACGCCTCAACTCAATCATCAAGTTTGCGGACGACACAACAGTGGTAGGCTTGATTACCAACAACGACGAGACGGCCTACAGGGAGGAGGTGAGGGCCCTCGGAGTGTGGTGTCAGGAAAATAACCTCACTCAACGTCAACAAAACTAAGGAGATGATTGTGGACTTCAGGAAACAGCAGAGGAACACCCCCTATCCACATCGATGGAACAGTAGTGGAGAGGGTAGCAAGTTTTAAGTTCCTCGGCATACACATCACAGACAAACTGAATTGGTCCACTCACACTGACAGCGTCGTGAAGAAAGGCGCAGCAGCGCCTCTTCAACCTCAGGAGGCTGAAGAAATTCGGCTTGTCACCAAAGCACTCACAAACTTCTACAGATGCACAATCGAGAGCATCCTGGCGGGCTGTATCACCGCCTGAGTACGGCAACTGCTCCGCCCTCAGCCGTAAGGCTCTCCAGAGGGTAGTGAGGTCTGCACAACGCATCACCGGGGGCAAACTACCTGCCCTCCAGGACACCTACACCACCCGATGTTACAGGAAGGCCATAAAGATCATCAAGGACATCAACCACCCGAACCACTGCCTGTTCACCCGCTATCATCAGAAGGCGAGGTCAGTACAGGTGCATCAAAGCTGGGACCGAGACTGAAAAACAGCTTCTATCTCAAGGCCATCAGACTGTTAAACAGCCACCACTAACATTGAGTGGCTGCTGCCAACACACTGTCATTGACACTGACCCAACTCCAGCCACTTTAATAATGGGAATTGATGGGAAATGATGTAAATATATCACTAGCCACTTTAAACAATGCTACCTTATATAATGTTACTTACCCTACATTATTCATCTCATATGCATACGTATATACTGTACTCTAGATCATCGACTGCATTCTTATGTCACTAGCCACTTTAACTATGCCACTTTGTTTACTTTGTCTACATACTCATCTCATATGTATATACTGTACTTGATACCATCTACTGTATGCTGCTCTGTACCATCACTCATTCATATATCCTTATGTACATATTCCTTATCCCTTACACTGTGTATAAGACAGTAGTTTTGCAATTAGTTAGATTACTTGTTGGTTATCACTGCATTATCGGAACTAGAAGCACAAGCATTTCGCTACACTCGCATTAACATCTGCTAACCATGTGTATGTGACAAATAAAATTTGATTTGATTT
>NW_027033425.1:0-6194 GCF_034236695.1 Oncorhynchus nerka | reverse complement strand
CAATGCCAACTAGCCTACTTAGTCAACAACGCAGCCTCTGCCAGCTAGCCTACTTCAGCAGTACTGTATCATTTTAATCATTTTAGTCAATAAGATTCTTGCTACGTAAGCTTAACTCTCTGAACACTCGTGACGTGTAGTCCACTTGTCATTCCAATCTCCTTTGCATTAGCGTAGCCTCTGTGTAGCCTGTCAACTATGTGTCTGTCTATCCCTGTTCTCTCCTCTCTGCACAGACCATACAAACGCTCCACACCGCGTGGCCGCGCCACCCTAATCTGGTGGTCCCAGCGCGCACGACCCACGTGGAGTTCCAGGTCTCCGGTAGCCTCTGGAACTGCCGATCTGCGGCCAACAAGGCAGAGTTCATCTCCGCCTATGTCTCCCTCCAGTCCCTCGACTTCTTGGCACTGACGGAAACATGGATCACCACAGACAACACTGCTACTCCTACTGCTCTCTCTTCGTCTGCCCACGTGTTCTCGCACACCCCGAGAGCTTCTGGTCAGCGGGGTGGTGGCACCGGGATCCTCATCTCTCCCAAGTGGTCATTCTCTTTCTCCCCTTACCCATCTGTCTATCGCCTCCTTTGAATTCCATGCTGTCACAGTTACCAGCCCTTTCAAGCTTAACATCCTTATCATTTATCGCCCTCCAGGTTCCCTCGGAGAGTTCATCAATGAGCTTGATGCCTTGATAAGCTCCTTTCCTGAGGACGGCTCACCTCTCACAGTTCTGGGGCTAACCTCCCACGCCTACCTTTGACTCATTCCTCCTCTGCCTCCTTCTTTCCACTCCTCTCCTCTTTGACCTCACCCTCTCACCTTCCCCCCTACTCACAAGGCAGGAAATACGCTCGACCTCATCTTTACTAGATGCTGTTCTTCCATAACCTCGTTGCAACTCCCCTCAAGTCTCCGACCACTACCTTGTATCCTTTTTCCTCTCGCTCTCATCCAACACTTCCCACACTGCCCCTACTCGGATGGTATCGCGCCGTCCCAACCTTCGCTCTCTCTCCCCCGCTACTCTCTCCTCTTCCATCCTATCATCTCTTCCCTCTGCTCAAACCTTCTCCAACCTATCTCCTGATTCTGCCTCCTCAGCCCTCCTCTCCTCCCTTTCTGCATCCTTTGACTCTCTATGTCCCCTATCCTCCAGGCCGGCTCGGTCCTCCCCTCCCGCTCCGTGGCTCGACGACTCATTGCGAGCTCACAGAACAGGGCTCCGGGCAGCCGAGCGGAAATGGAGGAAAACTCGCCTCCCTGCGGACCTGACATCCTTTCACTCCCTCCTCTCTACATTTTCCTCTCTCTCTCTGCTGCTAAAGCCACTTTCTACCACTCTAAATTCCAAGCATCTGCCTCTTAACCCTAGGAAGCTCTTTGCAACCTTCTCCTCCCTCCTGAATCCTCCTCCCCTCCCCTCCTCCCTCTCTGCAGATGACTTCGTCAACCATTTTGAAAAGAAGGTCGACGACATCCGATCCTCGTTTGCTAAGTCAAACGACACCGCTGGTTCTGCTCACACTGCCCTACCCTGTGCTCTGACCTCTTTCTCCCTCCAGATGACATCTCGCGTCTTGTGACGGCCGGCCGCCCAACAACCTGCCCGCTTGACCCATCCCCTCCTCTCTCTTCTCCAGACCATTTCCGAGACCTCCTCCCTTACCTCACCTCGCTCATCAACTCATCCCTGACCGCTGGCCTCGTCCCTTCCGTCTTCAAGAGAGCGAGAGTTGCACCCCCTTCTGAAAAAAACCTACACTCGATCCTCCGATGTCAACAACTACAGACCAGTATCCCTTCTTTCTTTTCTCTCCAAAACTCTTGAACGTGCCGTCCTTGGCCAGCTCTCCCGCTATCTTTCTCAGAATGACCTTCTTGATCCAACTCAGTCAGGTTTCAAGACTAGTCATTCAACTGAGACTGCTCTTCTCTGTATCACGGAGGCGCTCCGCACTGCTAAAGCTAACTCTCTCTCTGCTCTCATCCTTCTAGACCTATCGGCTTCCTTCTCGATACTCGTGAACCATCAGATCCTCCCTCTCCACCCTCTCCGGGAGTTGGGCATCTCCCGCGCGGCCCACGCTTGATTGCGTCCTACCTGACAGGTCGCTCCTGCAGTGGGCGTGGCGAATCGTCTCACACCACGTGCTCTCACCACTGGTGTCCCCCTGGGCTCTGATGCAAGCCCTCTCCTGTTCTCTGCTATCCCCAAGTCCCTTGGCTCTGTCCTCACCTCACATGGTCTCTCCTATCATTGCTACAGACGACACAAGTGTCTTCTCCTCCCCTTCTGATGACCAGGTGGCGAATCGCATCTCTGCATGTCAACCCAGACATATCCAAGTGTGGACGGATCACCACCTCAAGCTGAACCTCGGCAAGACGGAGCTGCTCCCTCCCCCGAAGGACTGCCCGCTCCATGATCTCGCTCTATCACGGGTTGACAACTCCATTGTGTCCTCCTCCTCAGAGCGCTAAGAACCTTGGCGTGATCTGGACAACACCCTGTCGTTCTCAACTAACATCAAGGCGGTGGCCCGTTCCTGTAGGTTCATGCTCTACAACATCCACAGAGTACGACCCTGCCTCACACAGGAAGCGGCGCAGGTCCTAATCCAGGCACTTGTCATCTCCCCGTCTGGTTTACTGCACCCCGATGTTGGGGGCTCCCTACCCAGCGCATTAAACCCCTACAACTCATCAGAGCCGCAGCCCCGTCTGGTGTTCAACCTCCCCAAGTTCTCTCCACGTCACCCGCTTTCCCCTCCGCTCCCTCCACTGGCTTCCAGTTGAAGTCGCATCTTCTGGCAACCATGGTGCTTTGCCTGCCCACGGGAGCTGTGAGGGAACGGGCACCTCAGTACCTCCAGGCTCTGATCAGGCCCTACACCCAAACAAGGGCACTGCGTTCATCCACCTCTGGCCTGCTACTTCTCCCTACCACTGAGGAAGTACAGTTCCGCTCAGCCCAGTCAAAACTGTTCGCTGCTCTGGCCCCCAATGGTGGAACAAACTCCCTCACGGCCGCCAGGACAGCGGAGTCCAATCCTGCCTGAGAGCCTAAACCCACCCTTCAGGAATACCTAGGATGGGATAAAGTAATCCCTCTCACCCCTCCCTGAAAAGATTTAGATGCACTACTGTTCCACTGGAGGTCATAAGGTGAATGCACTAATTTGTAAGTCGCTCTGGATAAGAGCGTCTGCTAAATGACAATGTAAATGTATTACCTCTTAACCTGTTGCTTCT
The DNA here is from genome assembly GCF_034236695.1 of Oncorhynchus nerka. Classification (NCBI taxonomy): domain Eukaryota; kingdom Metazoa; phylum Chordata; class Actinopteri; order Salmoniformes; family Salmonidae; genus Oncorhynchus; species Oncorhynchus nerka. The sequence goes on along the minus strand of NW_027033425.1, from coordinate 2,937 downwards.
ACCTCTACTTTTTGAACATTCTGTTAAAAATCGCGCAACATTTCAGCGCCCTGCCACTCACAGGAATATAGTATATGCATTTGCTTAGTCTGTGTGTGGATAGAAAACACTCAGACGTTTAAAACTGGTTAAATCACTGCTGTGGCTTTACCAGAACGGCATTTACATCGAAAAGCAATAGAAAACTGATCACTGAAAATGGGGAAAATATATCCATGCGCTACTTGAACCCATTGATAAAGGTGAACCACAATTATAAGTGGCCGTCAGAAAATGAAATATGCACCTTTTTCATATTGACAACACGGTGTTAAAAGGTGTTTTCTTTTTCAAGTGGTTTATTATACAGCAGATACAGACAACTCACTGCTCATATCCACCGCTCTGGTCCCCGTGGGTCTTCAAATGTCTCTTATCCACCGCCTGGGGCCCTCAAAATGTCTCATATCCACCGGTCTTAAAATGTCTCTTCAGGTGACTAAGGCAGGTGTAGGTCTTGGAACAGAGACGACAGGGGCAATGGTCTCACCCACTGTGATTCGGGATGTGTGTCTCAGCTCCGCACCGCGACGAAATGCCTTTCCACACTCATGACACACGTAGGGCTCGTTCCCCGTGTGTACCCGCATGTGAAGAGTCACCTGACTGGCCATGGTGAAGCCTTTCTCGCAGACGGCATTTGTGCGGTCTCTCCCCAGTGTGTGTTCTCCTGTGGATCTGCAGCTCTGCCCATGGGAGCAGAAGGCCCCTTGCCGCAGTCAGAGCAGAGGAAAGGTTTCTCCCTGTGTGAGTCCTGATGTGTATCGTCAGGCTTCCGTTGACAGAGAACCGCTTGGTGCAGTAGGTACACTGGTACGGCCTCTCGCCGGTGTGAGTCCGCATGTGGAGCTTCAGGTCTCCTTTACACCGGGAAGGCCTTTCCACAGCTGGGGCAGATCTTGACCTCTCTTGGGAGTGGCGCTGCTCGTGGCCATGAAGCCAGCCCTAAATAGATTTTTATTAGACATATTTAAGCTCAATGCAAAACCTTGGAGATGAATAGAACAGAATACCTGGGATATGAATACAATAGAATACCTGGGAGATGAATACCTGGGAGCTATAATAGAATACCTGGAGATGTAATACCTGGGAGATGAATACAATAGAATACCTGGGAGATGAGAATACCTGTGAGATGAATACAATAGAATACCTGGGGAGATGAATACAATAGAATACCTGGGAGATGAATACAATAGAATACCTGGGAGATGAATACCTGGGAGATGAATACAATAGAATACCTGGGAGATGAATACATTAGAATACCTGGGAGATGAATACATTAGAATACCTGGGAGATGAATACATTAGAATACCTGGGAGATGAATACAATAGAATACCTGGGAGATGAATACATTAGAATACCTGGGAGATGAATACATTAGAATACCTGGGAGATGAATACATTAGAATACCTAGGGAGATGAATACAATAGAATACCTGGGAGATGAATACATTAGAATACCTGGGAGATGAATACCTGGGAGATGAATACAAATGAATACCTGGGAGATGAATACAATAGAATACCTGGAGATAATACATTAGAATACCTGGGAGATGAATACAATAGAATACCTGGGAGATGAATACATTAGAATACCACAGATGAATAATTGGGAGATGAATACAATAGAATACCTGGGAGATGAATACAATAGAATAATGGGAGATAGAGAATACAATAGAATACCTGGGAGATGCATCACATTAGAATACCTGGGAGATGAATACATTAGAATACCTGGGAGATGAATACAATAGAATACTTGGGAGATGAATACCTGGGAGATGAATACCTGGGAGATGAATACAATAGAATACCTGGGAGATGAATACATTAGAATACCTGGGAGATGAATACCTGGGAGATGAATACAATAGAATACCTGGGAGATGGAATACATTAGAATACCTGGGAGATGAATACAATAGAATACCTGGGAGATGAATACCTGGGAGATGAATACCTGGGGAGATGAATACAATAGAATACCTGGGAGATGAATACATTAGAATACCTGAGATGAATATAGAATACCTGGGAGATGAATACAATAGAATACCTGGGAGATGAATACAATAGAATACCTGGGAGATGAATACAATAGAATACCTGGGAGATGAATACATTAGAATACCTGGGAGATGAATACATTAGAATACCTGGGAGATGAATACAATAGAATACTTGGGAGATGAATACCTGGGAGATGGAATACACTGGGAGATGAATACAATAGAATACCTGGGAGATGAATACATTAGAATACCTGGGAGATGAATACAATAGAATACCTGGGAGATGAATACCTGGGAGATGAATACCTGGGAGATGAATACAATAGAATACCTGGGAGATGAATACAATAGAATACCTGGGAGATGAATACAATAGAATACCTGGGAGATGAATACCTGGGAGATGAATACAATAGAATACCTGGGAGATGAATACAATAGAATACCTGGGAGATGAATACAATAGAATACCTGGGAGATGAATACAATAGAATACCTGGGAGATGAATACAATAGAATACCTGGGAGATGAATACAATAGAATACCTGGGAGATGAATACATTAGAATACCTGGGAGATGAATACATTAGAATACCTGGGAGATGAATACATTAGAATACCTGGGAGATGAATACATTAGAATACCTGGGAGATGAATACAATAGAATACCTGGGAGATGAATACATTAGAATACCTGGGAGATGAATACATTAGAATACCTGGGAGATGAATACATTAGAATACCTGGGAGATGAATACAATAGAATACCTGGGAGATGAATACCTGGGAGATGAATACCTGGGAGATGAATACAATAGAATACCTGGGAGATGAATACATTAGAATACCTGGGGAGATGAATACA
>NW_027033424.1:0-6194 GCF_034236695.1 Oncorhynchus nerka | reverse complement strand
AGTGAGAGGGGCAGGGTAGCCTAGTGGTTAGAGTGTAGAGGGGCAGGGTAGCCTAGTGGTTAGAGTGTAGAGGCGGCAGGGTAGCCTAGTGGTTAGAGTGTAGAGGGGGCAGGGTAGCCTAGTGGTTAGAGTGTAGAGGCGGCAGGGCAGCCTAGTGGTTAGAGAGTAGAGGCGGCAGGGTAGCCTAGTGGTTAGAGAGTAGAGGGGGGCAGGTAGCCTAGTGGTTAGAGTGTAGAGGGGGCAGGGTAGCCTAGTGGTTAGAGTGTAGAGGGGGCAGGGTAGCCTAGTGGTTAGAGTGTAGAGGGGGCAGGGTAGCCTAGTGGTTAGAGTGTAGAGGGGGCAGGGTAGCCTAGTGGTTAGAGTGTAGAGGGGGCAGGGTAGCCTAGTGGTTAGAGTGTAGAGGGGGCAGGGGTAGCCTAGTGGTTAGAGTGTAGAGGGCAGGGTAGCCTAGTGGTTAGAGTGTAGAGGTGGCAGGGTAGCCTAGTGGTTAGAGTGTAGAGGGGGCAGGTAGCCTAGTGGTTAGAGAGTAGAGGGGGCAGGTAGCCTAGTGGTTAGAGAGTAGAGGGGGCAGGGTAGCCTAGTGGTTAGAGAGTAGAGGGGGCAGGGTAGCCTAGTGGTTAGAGAGTAGAGGGGGCAGGGTAGCCTAGTGGTTAGAGAGTAGAGGGGGCAGGGTAGCCTAGTGGTTAGAGTGTAGAGGGGGCAGGTAGCCTAGTGGTTAGAGAGTAGAGGGGGCAGGTAGCCTAGTGGTTAGAGAGTAGAGGGGGCAGGGTAGCCTAGTGGTTAGAGTGTTGGACTAGCAACCAGAAGAATTTGTTCTTAACTGACTTGCCTGGTTAAATAAAGGTCAAATAAATAAAATATGAATTATATACGTGTGCCAGTGTGTGAACATCAGGCTGAGCCCGTGTGAAGTTAACCCTGAGTCATTGTCTAATCTACAAGTACACCTCTGTGAAGCCAGTCTTTGTCCAACTCTCAGCCAGTCTTTGTCCAACTCTCAGCCAGTCTTTGTCCAACTCTCAGCCAGTCTTTGTCCAACTCTCAGCCAGTCTTTGTCCAACTCTCAGCCAGTCTTTGTCCAACTCTCAGCCAGTCTTTGTCCAACTCTCAGCCAGTCTTTGTCCAACTCCTCAGCCAGTCTTTGTCCAACTCTCAGCCAGTCTTTGTCCAACTCTCAGCCAGTCTTTGTCCAACTCTCAGCCAGTCTTTGTCCAACTCTCAGCCAGTCTTTGTCCAACTCTCAGCCAGTCTTTGTCCAACTCTCAGCCAGTCTTTGTCCAACTCTCAGCCAGTCTTTGTCCAACTCTCAGCCAGTCTTTGTCCAACTCTCAGCCAGTCTTTGTCCAACTCTCAGCCGTATGTCTTTCTGACATTATTATTATTATCATTATTATTAGATGTATAAGGGATGGTTTTGATCTGAAACCGTTTTGAAAATTAACAACAACAAAAAACTATGAAACTCTCACAGAGATGAAACAACAGTTTTAAATCTTTCCATTTCATACCAGGCTCCTTGGGGAATTATGGGAAACGTAGTTATTAATAGCCCTGGTAAGGACTCTGAGGACGTCTAGTATCTTGATGACCATTGGAAGAGTAAGCTGAGGCTGTGAGGAAGACATTTGGAGGTCAGGACAGCCTGACTAGAACAGCCTGACCAGGACAGCCTGACCAGGACAGCCTGACCAGAACAGCCTGACCAGAACAGCCTGACCAGAACAACCTGACTAGAACAGCCTGACTAGAACAGCCTGACCAGGACAGCCTGACCAGGACAGCCTGACTAGAACAGCCTGACTAGAACAGCCTGACCAGAACAGCCTGACTAGAACAGCCTGACCAGAACAGCCTGACCAGGACAGCCTGACCAGAACAGCCTGACCAGAACAGCCTGACCAGAACAGCCTGACTAGAACAGTCTGACTAGAACAGTCTGACTAGAACAGTCTGACTAGAACAGCCTGACCAGAACAGCCTGACCAGAACAGCCTGACCAGAACAGCCTGACCAGAACAGCCTGACTAGAACAGCCTAACTAGAACAGCCTGACTAGCCTGACCAGGACAGCCTGACCAGGACAGCCTGACCAGGACAGCCTGACCAGAACAGCCTGACCAGAACAGCCTGACCAGAACAGCCTGACCAGAACAGCCTGACTAGAACAGCCTGACCAGAACAGCCTGACAAGGACAGCCTTAGTGCACTAAGTTTTCTAGTGCAGCCCTACAGAGGGAAAAGGGTGGTGTTTTGGGACGCAGGCCTAGCTGGTAATGAAACAGTTCACATCTAGCAGAGAGAGAGAGTTTTCCCTTTTGGTTTTTAGGAGACAGAGATACGACTGGGTTTTTCAGATGAGGTCTTGACTGGGTTTTCCAGTGGAGGAGGTCTGGGTTTTCTAGAGGAGGAGGAGGTCTTGACTGGGTTTTCTAGAGGAGGAGGTGGTCTTGACTGGGTTTTCCAGAGGAGGAGGTCTTGACTGGGTTTTCCAGAGGAGGAGGTCTTGACTGGGTTTTCCAGAGGAGGAGTTCTGGGTTTTCCAGAGGAGGAGGTCTTGACTGGGTTTTCCAGAGGTCTTGACTGGGTTTTCCAGAGGAGGAGGAGGTCTTGACTGGGTTTTCCAGTGGAGGAGGTCTGGGTTTTCCAGAGGAGGAGGTCTTGACTGGGTTTTCCAGAGGAGGAGGAGGTCTTGACTGGGTTTTCCAGAGGAGGAGGAGGTCTTGACTGGGTTTTCCAGAGGAGGAGGAGGTCTTGACTGGGTTTTCCAGTGGAGGAGGAGGTCTTGACTGGGTTTTCCAGAGGAGGAGGTCTTGACTGGGTTTTCCAGAGGAGGAGGTCTTGACTGGGTTTTCCAGAGGAGGAGTTCTGGGTTTTCCAGAGGAGGAGGTCTTGACTGGGTTTTCCAGAGGTCTTGACTGGGTTTTCCAGAGGAGGAGGAGGTCTTGACTGGGTTTTCCAGTGGAGGAGGTCTGGGTTTTCCAGAGGAGGAGGTCTTGACTGGGTTTTCCAGGAGGAGGTCTTGACTGGGTTTTCCAGAGGAGGAGGTCTTGACTGGGTTTTCCAGAGGTCTTGACTGGGTTTTCCAGAGGTCTTGACTGGGTTTTCCAGAGGTCTTGACTGGGTTTTCCAGAGGTCTTGACTGGGTTTTCCAGAGGTCTTGACTGGGTTTTCCAGAGGAGGAGGTCTGGGTTTTCCAGAGGAGGAGGTCTTGACTGGGTTTTCCAGAGGAGGAGGTCTGGGTTTTCCAGAGGAGGAGGTCTGGGTTTTCCAGAGGAGGAGGTCTTGACTGGGTTTTCCAGAGGAGGAGGTCTGGGTTTGGCTCCACTCCGCTGCTGATCAGTTCTGTTTTTTTCTGCCGTCGGTGGATTCTTTCCTGATGTGGATGTCCTGTCCTCTCCTCTCTCCTCTCCTCTCCGACTTGTTGGTTTGTCACCCGTTCACCACCAGGCCTTTCTTCTGCAGCAGTATTCAAGATTCCTTTTCAAACTATTTGTAGTGCCTCTCTCTCTCCTCTCCTCTCAAACTATTTGTAGTGCCTCTCTCTCTCCTCTCCTCTCAAACTATTTGTAGTGCCTCTCTCTCTCCTCTCCTCTCCTCTCAAACTATTTGTAGTGCCTCTCTCTCTCCTCTCCTCTCAAACTATTTGTAGTGCCTCTCTCTCTCTCTCCTCTCCTCTCAAACTATTTGTAGTGCCTCTCTCTCTCTCCTCTCCTCTCAAACTATTTGTAGTGCCTCTCTCTCTCCTCTCCTCTCCTCTCAAACTATTTGTAGTGCCTCTCTCTCTCTCCTCTCCTCTCAAACTATTTGTAGTGCCTCTCTCTCTCCTCTCCTCTCCTCTCAAACTATTTGTAGTGCCTCTCTCTCTCTCCCTCTCCTCTCCTCTCAAACTATTTGTAGTGCCTCTCTCTCTCTCTCTCTCTCCTCTCCTCTCAAACTATTTGTAGTGCCTCCTCTCTCTCCCTCTCCTCTCCTCTCAAACTATTTGTAGTGCCTCTCTCCCTCTCTCCTCTCCTCTCAAACTATTTGTAGTGCCTCTCTCTCTCCTCTCTCTCCTCTCAAACTATTTGTAGTGCCTCTCTCTCTCCTCTCCTCTCAAACTATTTGTAGTGCCTCTCTCTCCTCTCCTCTCCTCTCAAACTATTTGTAGTGCCTCCTCTCCTCTCCTCTCCTCTCAAACTATTTGTAGTGCCTCTCTCTCTCCTCTCCTCTCCTCTCAAACTATTTGTAGTGCCTCTCTCTCTCCCTCTCCTCTCAAACTATTTGTAGTGCCTCTCTCTCTCTCCTCTCCTCTCAAACTATTTGTAGTGCCTCTCTCTCTCTCTCTCCTCTCCTCTCAAACTATTTGTAGTGCCTCTCTCTCTCTCTCCTCTCCTCTCAAACTATTTGTAGTGCCTCTCTCTCTCTCCTCTCCTCTCAAACTATTTGTAGTGCCTCTCTCTCTCCTCTCCTCTCCTCTCAAACTATTTGTAGTGCCTCTCTCTCTCTCTCTCTCCTCTCCTCTCAAACTATTTGTAGTGCCTCTCTCTCTCTCTCTCCTCTCCTCTCCTCTCAAACTATTTGTAGTGCCTCCTCTCCTCTCTCTCCTCTCCTCTCAAACTATTTGTAGTGCCTCTCTCCCTCCTCTCCTCTCCTCTCAAACTATTTGTAGTGCCTCTCTCTCTCCTCTCCTCTCCTCTCAAACTATTTGTAGTGCCTCTCTCTCTCCTCTCCTCTCAAACTATTTGTAGTGCCTCTCTCTCTCTCCTCTCCTCTCAAACTATTTGTAGTGCCTCCTCTCCTCTCTCTCCTCTCAAACTATTTGTAGTGCCTTCTCTCTCCTCTCTCTCCTCTCCTCTCTCTCTCTCTCCTCTCCTCTCCTCTCAAACTATTTGTAGTGCCTTCCTCTCCTCTCTCTCCTCTCCTCTCTCTCTCTCTCCTCTCCTCTCAAACTATTTGTAGTGCCTCTCTCTCTCCTCTCCTCTCAAACTATTTGTAGTGCCTCTCTCTCTCCTCTCCTCTCAAACTATTTGTAGTGCCTCTCTCTCTCTCCTCTCCTCTCAAACTATTTGTAGTGCCTCTCTCTCTCCTCTCCGCTCCTCTCAAACTATTTGTAGTGCCTCCTCTCCTCTCCTCTCCGCTCCTCTCAAACTATTTGTAGTGCCTCTCTCTCTCCTCTCCGCTCCTCTCAAACTATTTGTAGTGCCTCCTCTCCTCTCTCTCCTCTCCTCTCAAACTATTTGTAGTGCCTCTCTCTCTCCTCTCCTCTCAAACTATTTGTAGTGCCTCTCTCTCTCCTCTCCGCTCCTCTCAAACTATTTGTAGTGCCTCTCTCTCTCCTCTCCTCTCAAACTATTTGTAGTGCCTCTCTCTCTCCTCTCCGCTCCTCTCAAACTATTTGTAGTGCCTCCTCTCCTCTCTCTCCTCTCCTCTCAAACTATTTGTAGTGCCTCTCTCTCTCCTCTCCGCTCCTCTCAAACTATTTGTAGTGCCTCTCTCTCTCCTCTCCTCTCAAACTATTTGTAGTGCCTCTCTCCTCTCCGCTCCTCTCAAACTATTTGTAGTGCCTCTCTCTCTCCTCTCCTCTCAAACTATTTGTAGTGCCTCTCTCTCTCCTCTCCGCTCCTCTCAAACTATTTGTAGTGCCTCTCTCTCTCCTCTCCTCTCAAACTATTTGTAGTGCCTCTCTCTCTCCTCTCCGCTCCTCTCAAACTATTTGTAGTGCCTCTCTCTCTCCTCTCCTCTCAAACTATTTGTAGTGCCTCCTCTCCTCTCTCTCCGCTCCTCTCAAACTATTTGTAGTGCCTCTCTCTCTCCTCTCCTCTCAAACTATTTGTAGTGCCTCTCTCTCTCCTCTCCTCTCCTCTCAAACTATTTGTAGTGCCTCTCTCTCTCTCCTCTCCTCTCAAACTATTTGTAGTGCCTCTCTCTCTCTCTCTCCTCTCAAACTATTTGTAGTGCCTCTCTCTCTCCTCTCCTCTCAAACTATTTGTAGTGCCTCCTCTCCTCTCTCTCTCCTCTCAAACTATTTGTAGTGCCTCTCTCTCTCTCTCTCTCCTCTCAAACTATTTGTAGTGCCTCTCTCTCTCCCTCTCCTCTCAAACTATTTGTAGTGCCTCTCTCTCTCTCCTCTCCCTCTCAAACTATTTGTAGTGCCTCTCTCTCTCCCTCCCTCCTCTCAAACTATTTGTAGTGCCTCTCTCTCTCTCTCCTCTCAA
>NW_027033423.1:0-6193 GCF_034236695.1 Oncorhynchus nerka | reverse complement strand
CAGAGAGAACGAGAGTCAGAGATTCACTAACATGTGTAACCAAGAGAAAGTGGAGGCAGAGAGAACGAGAGTCAGAGATTCACTAACATGTGTAACCAAGAGAAAGTGGAGGCAGAGAGAACGAGAGTCAGAGATTCACTAACATGTGTAACCAAGAGAAAGTGGAGGGAGAGAGAACGAGAGTCAGAGATTCACTAACATGTGTAACCAAGAGAAAGTGGAGGGAGAACGAGAGTCAGAGATTCACTAACATGTGTAACCAAGAGAAAGTGGAGGGAGAGAGAACGAGAGTCAGAGATTCACTAACATGTGTAACCAAGAGAAAGTGGAGGCAGAGAGAACGAGAGTCAGAGATTCACTAACATGTGTAACCAAGAGAAAGTGGAGGCAGAGAGAACGAGAGTCAGAGATTCACTAACATGTGTAACCAAGAGAAAGTGGAGGCAGAGAGAACGAGAGTCAGAGATTCACTAACATGTGTAACCAAGAGAAAGTGGAGGGAGAGAGAACGAGAGTCAGAGATTCACTAACATGTGTAACCAAGAGAAAGTGGAGGGAGAGAGAACGAGAGTCAGAGATTCACTAACATGTGTAACCAAGAGAAAGTGGAGGCAGAGAGAACGAGAGTCAGAGATTCACTAACATGTGTAACCAAGAGAAAGTGGAGGGAGAGAGAACGAGAGTCAGAGATTCAATAACATGTCAGTGTGCAGTAAATCACCTGCTGTGTCCAACATGTAGAATATTGTCAAGACAATTTATACAAAAACAGGGGGGCCAATATTCGTTGGTCAGAGGCGACAGGACAGACACCCACTGCTCATCACAGTTGTCCTGGGACTCACAGCGGTCCGTGTTCTCTTTAAGAGACAACATGACTCAGATATTAATACATCACTTTATTAGTTCACAGAACGGGGGTTTTCAAATAGTTATAAAACAGGATCATCTTTACTGAACATCTAGAACTGTACAAAAAAACAAACAAAACAAAAAAAAGTAACAGACAGTAAACCTACATCCCAAATGGCACACTATTCCCTACATAGTGCACTACTTCTGATCAGAGCCCTACATAGGGAATAGGGTGCCAGAGCTCTATAACACCCTATTCCCTACATAGTGCACTACTTCTGATCAGAGCCCTACATAGGGAATAGGGTGCCATTTCAGATGCAGACTAAATCATCCAGTGACCGAAGACAAAGTATCAAAACAAACAGAGGATTGAAAGAAGAAAGAAAGAAAAACAACAGATTTTAAATCATGTCTGAAAAATAACTAGAAAAAACAAGTTGATTCCACATGATCATCTGAGGGTTTGGGGTCAAATCATGGGGTCCAATCTGACCCTACAGCTGTTTGGAGTCAAACCAGGGGGTCCGATCTGACCCTACAGCTGTTTGGAGTCAAACCAGGGGGTCCAATCTGACCCTACAGCTGTTTGGAGTCAAACCAGGGGGTCCGATCTGACCCTACAGCTGTTTGGAGTCAAACCAGGGGGTCCGATCTGACCCTACAGCTGTTTGGAGTCAAACCAGGGGGTCCAATCTGACCCTACAGCTGTTTGGAGTCTAACCAGGGGGTCCAATCTGACCCTACAGCTGTTTGGAGTCTAACCAGGGGGTCCGATCTGACCCTACAGCTGTTTGGAGTCTAACCAGGGGGTCCAATCTGACCCTACAGCTGTTTGGAGTCTAACCAGGGGGTCCGATCTGACCCTACAGCTGTTTGGAGTCTAACCAGGGGGTCCAATCTGACCCTACAGCTGTTTGGAGTCAAACCAGGGGGTCCAATCTGACCCTACAGCTGTTTGGAGTCAAACCAGGGGGTCCAATCTGACCCTACAGCTGTTTGGAGTCAAACCAGGGGGTCCAATCTGACCCTACAGCTGTTTGGAGTCAAACCAGGGGGTCCAATCTGACCCTACAGCTGTTTGGAGTCAAACCAGGGGGTCCAATCTGACCCTACAGCTGTTTGGAGTCAAACCAGGGGGTCCAATCTGACCCTACAGCTGTTTGGAGTCAAACCAGGGGGTCCGATCTGACCCTACAGCTGTTTGGAGTCAAACCAGGGGGTCCAATCTGACCCTACAGCTGTTTGGAGTCAAACCAGGGGTCCGATCTGACCCTACAGCTGTTTGGAGTCAAACCAGGGGTCCAATCTGACCCTACAGCTGTTTGGAGTCAAACCAGGGGGTCCAATCTGACCCTACAGCTGTTTGGAGTCTAACCAGGGGGTCCAATCTGACCCTACAGCTGTTTGGAGTCTAACCAGGGGGTCCGATCTGACCCTACAGCTGTTTGGAGTCTAACCAGGGGGTCCAATCTGACCCTACAGCTGCAGGTTTTTGCTCCGACTCAACAGTAACAACTCATTGATCTAATCAACGTCTTTATTACATAACCTCTTATCAATCATTATTTATTTATGTCAGAGCGATCAGTTGAGTCAGGTTCTGGTAGCGCTTGGCTGGAACTAAAGCCGACACTAACAGCAGGTCGACCTGACGACACAAACCGAATCCCTCCTCTGTTTTACGTTCCCTACTTACTTCAGTCTGAGACTGACATCGCTGAAGTAGGTTTGTGGCGATGTCAAAATGAGGGCTGTTGTACCAAAACAAAGTCGTCATCAGCGATTGGATCATCTCTAACCAATCAGAGTATCAAAACAAAGTCGTCATCAGCGATTGGATCATCTCTAACCAATCAGAGTATCAAAACAAAGTCGTCTTCAGCGATGGGATCATCTCTAACCAATCAGAATGAAGCTACAGCCACACGTGTTCTGGCTCTGGTCCCAGAAACCGTCGGGTTGGACCAATCAGACGGTCTAGTATGGATTTCCATTCTAGAAATCATCGGGTAGCCAGGCGATACAGCAGACCTTTTTGTAGAGACGATTAGTCATCCCTGTTGGAAATGATCCAGCCGGGTTGCCAGGTTACACCAGCCCGTCTCCAGCTTCTACACAGACAGTCACAACAAACATATCTGGCATCCTGGCTAGTAAAGACTGACACACCAACAAATACAAACAGACCACCTGTATCCCAAATGACACCCTACTCCCTATAGAGTGCACTACTTTAGACCAGAGCCCCATGGCACCATATTCCCTATATAGTGCACTACTTTAGACCAGAGCCCCATGGCACCCTATTCCCTATATAGTGCACTACTTTAGACCCTGTCTGCATGTTGTCATTCAGATGGACTTGTGTTTTCACATCAGGGAAACAGTGTTGATTTTTGCATTGACAATGTACATGTCTATGTTTCTATAGCAGGAGGTCAGAGAGCAAAACATCTAGAGAGAGAAATACATAGACTGTGTCCCAAATGGTACCCTATGAGAGAGACAGAGAGACAGACCGAGAGGGAGAGAGAGAGACAGACCGAGAGGGAGAGAGAGAGACAGACCGAGAGGGAGACAGAGAGACAGACCGAGAGGGAGACAGAGAGACAGACCGAGAGGGAGAGAGACAGACAGACCGAGAGGGAGAGAGAGAGACAGACCGAGAGGGAGAGAGAGAGACAGACCGAGAGGGAGAGAGAGAGACAGACCGAGAGGGAGACAGAGAGACAGACCGAGAGTGAGACAGAGAGACAGACCGAGAGGGAGACAGAGAGAGACAGACCGAGAGGGAGACCGAGAGGGAGAGAGAGAGACAGGCCGAGAGGGAGACCGAGAGGGAGAGACAGGCCGAGAGGGAGAGAGACAGACAGACCGAGAGGGAGAGAGACAGACAGACCGAGAGGGAGAGAGACAGACAGACCGAGAGGGAGAGAGACAGACAGACCGAGAGGGAGAGAGACAGACAGCGAGATATAGTGAACTATATAGGGTTCCATCTAGAACACAAGCAGAGTTCGTAACATCCCTATACAGGCAGTAGTATATACTGAGGGACCAGAGTAGGCCGATATACCTATACAGGCAGTAGTATATACTGAGGGTCCAGAGTAGGCCGATATACCTATACAGGCAGTAGTATATACTGAGGGACCAGAGTAGGCCGATATACCGTATACCAGGGTATTTCAAAATACCCACGGTATGATTTTCCATATCGTAAAATGTTTAAAATAATTAAAATAATAATAATTTGAAATAGTGTCTTTGTGTGCACTTCTGGTAGTACCGTACACCCCAGTATGGTACAGAAACAGTATGGAAGTGTGGGTAGCGCCCAACCCGAGCCCAGAGGTTTCCCTGGTTAGGATATGTCAGGAGAAACCCCTGGCCATGTACATGTTGTATACACTGTCATAAATACCTTCATTTCAATCCCACAACCACTGTGTCCTGCTAGGAAAGCTACAGACCTCAACAACCCCCCCTAGTGGACGCAGACGACCACTGCAGTCCAACTGTCACCAGGAGCGATCAATGAATAACAATTCATTTCTATTCATTTCAATACATTCATTCTAATTCCACGTTGGGAAACCTCCGCAAAATACAAAACATACCTGCAAATTCTGACCTCGTGTCATTTCCTACTGAATGAAGTCTCCCACAGAAAACATGAATAAAAGGTCTGTGTAGTCTGTAGCTCAGCAGCCTCTCCCAGTGGGTCGACAGACTACTTTAAAACAAGTCTAGAATAAATAAAAGCTTCCTTCTTCTCCTTCATTTCACACAGTGCAAATCAGATTTATCAGCAGGCTTAACGTGTTGTGTCAGGGAGAGTCTTCATTAAAGCGCCAACAGGTATGATGCATTATAGCGCATCTATAGGAGCCCTTATAATGCATTATAGCACATCTATAGGAACCCTTATAATGCATTATAGCGCATCTATAGGAGCCCTTATAATGCATTATAGCGCATCTATAAGAGCCCTTATAATGCATTATAGCATCTATAGGAGCCCTTATAATGCATTATAGCGCATCTATAGGAGCCCTTATAATGCATTATAGCGCATCTATAGGAGCCCTTATAATGCATTATAGCGCATCTATAGGAGCCCTTATAATGCATTATAGCGCATCTATAGGAGCCCTTATAATGCATTATAGCGCATCTATAGGAGCCCTTATAATGCATTATAGCATCTATAGGAGCCCTTATAATGCATTATAGCGCATCTATAGCAGCCCTTATAATGCATTATAGCGCATCTATAGGAGCCCTTATAATGCATTATAGCATCTATAGGAGCCCTTATAATGCTTTGTAAACTCATGACGTCATAATGGCTTTCGATAAGGCCACTTAACAGACTCAAAACGGATGTCAGAAACGAGTCAGAATCATTATAAAACCACAGAAAGACTAGTCTTATAAAGCATTATAGCCTTGTTGAGAGAGAGAGAGACAGAGAGAGAGACAGAGAGAGAGACAGAGAGAGAGACAGAGAGAGACACAGAGAGAGAGACACAGAGAGAGAGACGGAGAGAGAAAGAGAGAGACAGAAAGAGACAGAGAGAAAGAGGGCGAGAGAGAGAGAGAGAGGGCGAGAGAGAGAGAGAGAGAGAGGCTGTAGTTGTTATGCTGTTATGTTGAAAGTCAAACGGACTGTTTTGGCATCGGTGATTGACAAGGACCCCTGACCTCTAACCCCGGGAGAATCAGAATGCATAGATTGGGGGGTCTCACAGGTAACTAGGCAACAGGTGACCAGTGTAGTCTCTCGGTCGTGTGTGTGTGTGTGTGTGTGTGTGTGTGTGTGTGTGTGGTAGTAATAATAGTAGGATGTGCATCATGTCTGAGCCAGTTGCATCTCCTCCAGTCCGTGTTTCCCCAGGTGGTAGCGAGCCAAGTCCTTCCTGGTCACCAGACCTACAACCTATAAAGAGAAGAGACAGGTTATAACTACAACCTATAGAGAGAAGAGACAGGTTATACCTACAACCTATAGAGAGAAGAGACAGGTTAGAACCGCAGGTTCCACTGACATCACACATCAGTCCCAGGTGGTTTAAGGACACTATATAGGGAATAATACATTATCATCATCATTAGAAAACAGGGACTGGTCCCAGGTGGTTTAAGGACACTATATAGGGAATAATACATTATCATCATTAGAGAACAGGGACTGGTCCCAGGTGGTTTAAGGACACTATATAGGGAATACTACATTATCATTAGAGAACAGGGACTGGTCCCAGGTGGTTTAAGGACACTATATAGGGAATAATACATTATCATTAGAGAACAGGGACTGGTCCCAGGTGGT
>NW_027033422.1:0-6191 GCF_034236695.1 Oncorhynchus nerka | reverse complement strand
TGTATCAGTTAGTCTGGTGTGGTATCATTATGTATATGCTTGTCTGGTGTGGTATCATTATGTATCTGTTGTCTGAGTGTGGTATCATTATGTATCTGTTGTCTGGTGTGGTATCATTATGTTGTCTGGTGGTATCACTATGCATCTGTTGTCTGGTGTGGTATCACCATGTATCTGTTGTCTGGTGTGGTATCACTTATGTATCTGTTGTCTGGTGTGGTATGCACTATGTATCTGTTGTCTGGTGTGGTATCATTATGTTGTCTGGTGTGGTATCACTATGTATCTGTTGTCTGGTGTGGCATCATCATGTATCTGTTGTCTGGTGTGGTATCATTATGTATCTGTTGTCTGGTGTGGTATCATTATGATCTGTCTGGTGTGGTATCACTATGTATCTGTTGTCTGGTGTGGTATCATTATGTTGTCTGGTGTGGTATCATTATGTATCTGTTGTCTGGTGTGGTATCATTATGTATCTGTTGTCTGGTGTGGTATCATTATATGTTGTCTGGTGTGGTATCATTATGTTGTCTGGTGTGGTATCACTATGTATCTGTTGTCTGGTGTGGTATCATTATGTTGTCTGGTGTGGTATCATTATGTTGTCTGGTGTGGTATCATTATGTATCTGTTGTCTGGTGTGGTATCATTATGTATCTGTTGTCTGGTGTGGTATCATTATGTATCTGTTGTCTGGTGTGGTATCATTATGTATCTGTTGTCTGGTGTGGTATCATTATGGTGTCTGGTGTGGTATCACTATGTATCTGTTGTCTGGTGTGGTATCATTATGTATCTGTTGTCTGGTGTGGTATCATTATGTTGTCTGGTGTGGTATCATTATGTATCTGTTGTCTGGTGTGGTATCATTATGTATCTGTTGTCTGGTGTGGTATCATTATGTATCTGTTGTCTGGTGTGGTATCATTATGTTGTCTGGTGTGGTATCACTATGTATCTGTTGTCTGGTGTGGTATCATTATGTTGTCTGGTGTGGTATCATTATGTTGTCTGGTGTGGTATCATTATGTATCTGTTGTCTGGTGTGGTATCATTATGTATCTGTTGTCTGGTGTGGTATCATTATGTTGTCTGGTGTGGTATCATTATGTTGTCTGGTGTGGTATCATTATGTATCTGTTGTCTGGTGTGGTATCATTATGTATCTGTTGTCTGGTGTGGTATCATTATGTATCTGTTATCTGGTGTGGTATCATTATGTTGTCTGGTGTGGTATCATTATGTTGTCTGGTGTGGTATCATTATGTTGTCTGGTGTGGTATCACTATGTATCTATTGTCTGGTGTGGTATCATTATGTATCTGTTGTCTGGTGTGGTATCATTATGTATCTGTTATCTGGTGTGGTATCATTATGTTGTCTGGTGTGGTATCATTATGTTGTCTGGTGTGGTATCATTATGTTGTCTGGTGTGGTATCATTATGTATCTGCTGTCTGGTGTGGTATCATTATGTTGTCTGGTGTGGTATCATTATGTATCTGTTGTCTGGTGTGGTATCATTATGTATCTGTTGTCTGGTGTGGTATCATTATGTATGTGTTGTCTGGTGTGGTATCATTATGTATATGTTGTCTGGTGTGGTATCATTATGTTGTCTGGTGTGGTATCATTATGTATCTGTTGTCTGGTGTGGTATCATTATGTATCTGTTGTCTGGTGTGGTATCATTATGTTGTCTGGTGTGGTATCATTATGTTGTCTGGTGTGGTATCATTATGTTGTCTGGTGTGGTATCATTATGTATCTGTTGTCTGGTGTGGTATCATTATGTATCTGTTGTCTGGTGTGGTATCATATATCGTTGTCTGGTGTGGTATCATTATGTATCTGTTATCTGGTGTGGTATCATTATGTTGTCTGGTGTGGGTATCACTATGTATCTGTTATCTGGTGTGGTATCATTATGTTGTCTGAGTGTGGTATCATTATGTATCTATTGTCTGTGTGGTATCATTATGTTGTCTAGTGTGGTATCACTATGTATCTGTTATCTGGTGTGAGTATCATGTTGTCTGGTGGTATCACTATGTATCTGTTGTCTGGTGGTATCATTAGTATCATTATGTATCTGTTGTCTGGTGTGGTATCATTATGTATATATTTGTCTGGTGTGGTATCATTATGTATCTGTTGTCTGGTGTGATATCATTATGTATCTGTTGTCTGGTGTGGTATCATTATGTCTGTTGTCTGGTGTGATATCACTATGATCATTGGATCATTATGTTGTCTGGTGTGGTATCATTATGTATCAGTTGTCTGGTGTGGTATCACTATGTATCTGTTGTCTGGTGTGGTATCACTATGTATCTGTTGTCTGGTGTGGTATCATTATGTTGTCTGGTGTGGTATAACTATGTATCCATTGTCTGGTCTGGTATCATTATGTTGTCTGGTGTGGTATCATTATGTATCTGTTGTCTGGTGTGGTATCACTATGTTGTCTGGTGTGGTATCACTATGTATCTGTTGTCTGGTGTGGTATCACTATGTTGTCTGGTGTGGTATCATTATGTATCTGTTGTCTGGTGTGGTATCATTATGTATCTATTGTTTGGTGTGGTATCATTATGTTGTCTGGTGTGGTATCTTTGTCTGGGTGTGGGGTATCATTATGTATCTGTTGTCTGGTGTGGTATCATTATGTATCTGTTGTCTGGTGTGGTATCACTATGTTGTCTGGTGTGAGTATGGTATCATTATGTTGTCTGGTGTGGTATCACCATGTATCTGTTGTTTATGTATCTGTTGTCTGGTATATGTACCACTATGTTGTCTGGTGTGGTATCATTATCTGTTGTCTGGTGTGGTATCATTATGTATCTGTTGTCTGGTATGGTATCATTATGTTGTCTGGTGTGGTATCATTATGTATCTGTTGTCTGGGTGGTATCATTATGTATCTGTTGTCTGGTGTGGTATCATTATGTATCTGGTGTGGTATCATTGGGTATTCTGTTGTCTGGTGTGGTATCATTATGTATCTGTTGTCTGGGTGGTATCACTATGTATCTGTTGTCTGGTTGTATCACTCATGTATCTGTTGTCTGGTGCGGTATCACTATGTATCTGTTGTCTGGTGTGGTATCATTATGTATATGTTACCATATGTTGTCTGGTGTGGTATCCATTATGTGGCATATATTGTCTGGCGGCACTGGTATCTTGTCATGTTGGTCTGGTGTGGTATCATTATGTATCTGTTGTCGGGTGTGGTATCATTATGTTGTCTGGTGTGGTATCATTATGTTGTCTGGTGTGGTATCATTATGTTGTCTGGTGTGGTATCATTATGTATCTGTTGTCTGGTGTGGTATCATTATGTATCTGTTGTCTGGTGTGGTATCATGTATGTATCTGTTGGCATCACATCTGGTGTGGTATCATTATGTTGTCCGGTGTGGTATCATTATGTTGTCTGGTGTGGTATCATTATGTTGTCTGGTGTGGTATCAGCTGCATCTGTATCTATTGTCTGGTGTGGTATCATTATGTATCTGTTGTCTGGTGTGGTATCATTATGTATCTGTTATCTGGTGTGGCATCAATATGTTTGTTGTCCGGTGTGGCATCATTATATTTGTCCGGTGCGGTATCATTATGTTGTCTGGTGTGGTATCATTATGTATCATGCATTTGTCTGGTGTGGTATCATTATGCATCTGGTTGTAGACATGGGTGGTATCATTATGTATATGTTGTCTGGTGTGGTATCATTATGTATCTGTTGTCTGGTGTGGTATCATTATCTGTTCGTCTGGTGTGGTATCATGTATCTGTTGTCTGGTGTGGTATCAATATATTTGTCTGGTGTGGTATCAATATGCTGTCTGGTGTGGCATCATTATGCATCTGGTGTCCGGTATCATAGATCTGTTGCCCGGTGTAGTTTGTCTGTGTGGTATCATTATGTATCTGTTGTCTGGGTGGTATCATTATGTATCTGTTATCTGGTGTGGTATCATTATGTTGTCTGGTGTGGTATCATTATGTTGTCTGGTGTGGTATCATTATATTTGTCTGGTGTGGTATCATTATGTATCTGTTGTCTGGTGTGGTATCCGGTGTGGTATGTATCTGTTGTCTGGTGTGGCATATCATTTGTATCTGTTGTCTGGTGCGTGGTATCATTATGTATCTATTTATCTGGTGTGGCATCATTATGTTTGGCATCATGTATCCGCTGTCTGGTGTATCATTATGTTGTCTGGTGTGGAATATCATTATCTGTTGTCTGGTGTGGTATCATTATGTATCTCTGTCTGGTGTGGCACATGTATGTGTTGTCTGGGTGGTATCATTATGTTGTCTGGTGTGGTATCATTATGTGTCCTGATCAGTGTGGTATCATTATGTATCTGTTGTCTGGTGTGGTATCATTATGTATGTGTTGTCTGGTGTGGTATCATGGCATCATATATTTGTCTGGTGTGGCATCATTATGTTGTCCGGGTGTGGTATCATTATGTATCTGTTGGCATCTAGTGTGGTATCATTATGTATCTGTTGTCTGGGTGGTATCAATATGTTTGGTCTGTTGTGGTATCATTATGTTGTCTGGTGTGGTATCATTATGTTGTCTGGTGTGGTATCATTATGTATCCTGTTGTCCGGTGTGGCATCATTATGCATCTGTTGTCCGGGTGCATCATTATGTTGTCTGGTGGCATCAATATGCATCTGTTGTCTGGTGTGGCATCACTATACCTGTTGTCTGCGTGGTATCATTATGTTGTCTGGTGTGGTATCATTATGTATCTGTTGTCTGGTGTGGTATCAATATGTTGTCTGGGTGTGGTATCACCATGTAATCTGTTGTCCGCGTGGCATCAATATTTTGTCCGGGCGTGGCATCACCATGCATCTGTTGTCTGGTGTGGCATCATTATGTTGTCTGGGTGTGGCATCATTATGTATCTGTTGTCTGGTGTAGGTCACCATGTATCAGTTGTCTGGTGTGGTATCACTATGTATCAGTTGTCTGGTGTGGTATCATTATGTTGTCTGGTGTGGACCATTATGCATCTGTTGTCTGGTGTGGCATCATTATGTTGTCCGGGTGTGGCATCACTATGCATCTGTTGTCCGGTGTGGTATCATTATGTTGTCTGGTGGAGATCATTATGTATCTGTTGTCTGGTGTGGTATCATTATGTATCTGTTGTCTGGTGTGGTATCACTATGTATCTGTTGTCTGGTGTGGTATCACTATGTATCTGTTGTCTGGTGTGGTATCATTATGTATCTGCTGTCTGGTGTGGTATCATTATGTATCTGTTGTCTGGTGTGGTATCATTATGTTGTCTGGTGTGGTATCATTATGTATCTGTTGTCTGGTGTGGTATCATTATGTATCTGTTGTCTGGTGTGGTATCATTATGTCTTGTCTGGTGTGGTATCATTATGTATCTGTCTGGTGTGGTATCATTATGTTGTCTGGTGTGGTATCATTATGTATCTGTTGTCTGGTGTGGTATCATTATGTATCTGTTGTCTGGTGTGGTATCATTATGTATCTGTTGTCTGGTGTGGTATCATTATGTTGTCTGGTGTGGTATCATTATGTATTTGTCTGGTGTGGTATCATTATGTTGTCTGGTGTGGTATCATTATGTATCTGTTGTCTGGTGTGGTATCATTATGTATCTGTTGTCTGGTGTGGTATCATTATGTATCTGTTGTCTGGTGTGGTATCATTATGTTTGTCTGGTGTGGTATCATTATGTATTGTTGTCTGGTGTGGTATCATTATGTTGTCTGGTGTGGTATCATTATGTATCTGTTGTCTGGTGTGGTATCTTATGTATGTGTTGTCTGGTGTGGTATCATTATGTATCTGTTGTCTGGTGTGGTATCATTATGTTGTCTGGTGTGGTATCATTATGTATCTGTTGTCTGGTGTGGTATCATTATGTTGTCTGGTGTGGTATCATTATGTTGTCTGGTGTGGTATCATTATGTTGTCTGGTGTGGTATCATTATGTATCTGTTGTCTGGTGTGGTATCATTATGTATCTGTTGTCTGGTGTGGTATCATTATGTTGTCTGGTGTGGTATCATTATGTTGTCTGGTGTGGTATCATTATGTTGTCTGGTGTGGTATCATTATGTATCTGTTGTCTGGTGTGGTATCATTATGTATCTGTTGTCTGGTGTGGTATCATT
>NW_027033421.1:0-6188 GCF_034236695.1 Oncorhynchus nerka | reverse complement strand
AAAATGTTTCGAAAGCAGATCTGAGATTAGCCAGATCTCATTGTATCTTCTTAATCAGTCAGAACACTTTCATGTTGAGACCGGAGACACATATCATAGGTTCTGGATGAATCGTATGATATGGTAACGCAAGAGAGAGAACCGTGATACCGTGTAATTGGCACGACACTTAGAAGTTCTTTTGAACACTTAGCTACTTTCACACCCCTGTGGGTTTGTTTTTTTGTGGGGGGAGTAAAATGTAAGGATATAACATATTATTTATTTTTCATTAATAAAGGATATTTTTTTACAGTTAGTAAAACAGATAATCTTGTCCAACAATTGACTCTATCTGTCAAACCATGGTAGCAATTGAGCCTGTTTTTCTCTGTGATTCATCTGGTTGTGGATTGGTGTTTCATTATCTGTTAGTGGTCACTGCTGATTGGTGTTTCATTATCTGATAGTGGTCACTGCTGATTGGTGTTTCATTATCTGATAGTGGTCACTGCTGATTGGTGTTTCATTATCTGATAGTGGTCACTGCTGATTGGTGTTTCATTATCTGATAGTGGTCACTGCTGATTGGTGTTTCATTATCTGATAGTGGTCACTGCTGATTGGTGTTTCATTATCTGATAGTGGTCACTGCTGATTGGTGTTTCATTATCTGATAGTGGCTGCTGATTGGTGTTTCATTATCTGATATGGTCACTGCTGATTGGTGTTTCATTATCTGATAGTGGTCACTGCTGATTGGTGTTTTATTATCTGATAGTGGTCACTGCTGATTGGTGTTTCATTATCTGATAGTGGTCACTGCTGATTGGTGTTTCATTATCTGATAGTGGTCACTGCTGATTGGTGTTTCATTTACATTTACATTTAAGTCATTTAGTAAAGCTCTTATCCAGAGCGACTTACAAATTGGTGCATTCACCTTATGACATCCAGTGGAGCAGCCACTTTACAATAGTGCATCTAAATCTTTTAAGGGTGAGAAGGATTACTTTATCCTATCCTAGGTATTCCTTAAAGAGGGGGGGTTTCAGGTGTTCCGGAAGGTGGTGATTGACTCCGCTGTCCTGGCCGAGTTTGTTCCACCATTGGGGGCCAGAGCCGCGAACAGTTTTGACTGGGCTGAGCGGGAACTGTACTTCTCAGTGGTAGGGGCGAGCAGGCCAGAGAGGTGGATGAACGAGTGCCCTTGTTTGGGTGTAGGGCCTGATCAGAGCCTGGAGGTTCCCTCACAGCTCCGTAGGCAAGCACCATGGTCTTGGTCGCGGATGCGAGCTTCAACTGGAGCCAGTGGAGAGAGCGGAGGGGCGGGGTGGCGTGAGAGAACTTGGGAAGGTTGGAACACCAGAGGCGGGCTTGCAGCGTTCTGCGGATAAGTTGTAGGTTTAATGGCACAGGCAGGAAGCCCAGCCAACAGCGAGTTGCAGTAATCCAGACGGGAGATGACAAGTGCCTGGATTAGGACCTGCGCCGCTTCCTGTGTGAGGCAGGGTCGTACTCTGCGGATGTTGTAGAGCATGAACCTACAGGAACGGGCCACCGCCTTGATGTTAGTTGAGAACAACAGGGTGTTGTCCAGGATCACGCCAAGGTTCTTAGCGCTCTGGGAGGAGGACACAGTGGAGTTGTCAACCGTGATGGCGAGATCATGGAACGGGCAGTCCTTCCCCGGGAGGAAGAGCAGCTCCGTCTTGCCGAGGTTCAGCTTGAGGTGGTGATCCGTCATCCACACTGATATGTCTGCCAGACATGCAGAGATGCGATTCGCCACCTGGTCATCAGAAGGGGGAAAGGAGAAGATTAATTGTGTGTCGTCTGCATAGCAATGATAGGAGAGACCATGTGAGGTTATGACAGAGCCAAGTGACTTGGTGTATAGCGAGAATAGGAGAGGGCCTAGAACAGAGCCCTGGGGACACCAGTGGTGAGAGCACGTGGTGAGGAGACGGATTCTCGCCACGCCACCTGGTAGGAGCGACCTGTCAGGTAGGACGCAATCCAAGCGTGGGCGCGCCGGAGATGCCCAACTCGGAGAGGGTGGAGAGGAGGATCTGATGGTTCACAGTATCGAAGGCAGCCGATAGGTCTAGAAGGATGAGAGCAGAGGAGAGAGAGTTAGCTTTAGCAGTGCGGAGCGCCTCCGTGATACAGAGAAGAGCAGTCTCAGTTGAATGACTAGTCTTGAAACCTGACTGATTTGGATCAAGAAGGTCATTCTGAGAGAGATAGCGGGAGAGCTGGCCAAGGACGGCACGTTCAAGGGTTTTGGAGAGAAAAGAAAGAAGGGATACTGGTCTGTAGTTGTTGACATCGGAGGGATCGAGTGTAGGTTTTTTTCAGAAGGGGGTGCAACTCTCGCTTCTCTTTGAAGACGGAAGGGACGTAGCTACGGTCGGGGATGAGTTGATGAGCGAGGTGAGGTAAGGGAGAAGGTCACCGAAATGGTCTGGAGAAGAGAGGAGGGGATAGGTCAAGCGGGCAGGTTGTTGGGCGGCCGGCCGTCACAAGACGCGATTTTCATCTGGAGAGAGAGGGGAGAAAGAGGTCAGAGCAGGTAGGGCAGTGTGAGCAGAACTAGCGGTGTCGTTTTGACTTAGCAAACGAGGATCGGATGTCGCGACCTTCTTTTCAAAATGGTTGACGAAGTCATCTGCAGAGAGGGGAGGGGGAGGAGGATTCAGGAGGGAGGAGAAGGTGGCAAAGAGCTTCCTAGGGTTAGAGGCAGATGCTTGGAATTTAGAGTGGTAGAAAGTGGCTTTAGCAGCAGCGACAGAAGAGGAAAATGTAGAGAGGAGGGAGTGAAAGGATGCCAGGTCCGCAGGGAGGCGAGTTTTCCTCCATTTCCGCTCGGCTGCCCGGAGCCCTGTTTCATTATCTGATAGTGGTCACTGCTGATTGGTGTTTCATTATCTGATAGTGGTCACTGCTGATTGGTGTTTCATTATCTGATAGTGGTCACTGCTGATTGGTGTTTCATTATCTGATAGTGGTCACTGCTGATTGGTGTTTCATTATCTGATAGTGGTCACTGCTGATTGGTGTTTCATTATCTGATAGTGGTCACTGCTGATTGGTGTTTCATTATCTGATAGTGATCACTGCTGATTGGATATCGCCAGATTATTAACACCATTAAATATCGACTCCATCTTTCTCCTGAAAGGGCAGAATGGTGAATTTAAATGGCAATACATTAGGCATAACACCGTAGTCATTTTGTGCCAATATGTTTCAAATTCGAGGCTTGTATTTTTATCTACGCTTAATAAAGTCATATATTCTATATATACTCATATACTATATACTCTATATATACTCATATACTATATATATACTCATATACTCATATACTATATACTCTATATATACTCATATACTATATACTCTATATATACTCATATACTCTATATATACTCATATACTCATATACTATATATACTATATATACTCATATACTCTCTATATATACTCATATACTCATATACTATATATATATATATATATATAATATATAGTATATGAGGAAACTATATATATGACATTAGCGTAGATAAAAATGCAAGCCTCAAATTGCTACAAATGTTTGCGATGACCCTGCTAATATATTGCCATTATGCCATTCTACCCTTTCAGGAGCATGAGTCGTATTTGTAGTGTTAATAATCAGCGGCCTTAATCGCTTGTGTCACTATCGAATGTGAAGCACCAATCGCGCGGCCGACACTGCTCGATAATGAAAGCACCAATCGCTAGTGACCGCTATCGAGTAATGAAAACACCAATCGGCGTGACCACTATCAGTAATGAAAACAGTGACCCACTTATCGAATAATAACATCCGCTTTTAGTGACCTCTGCGCAATCGTGACACCTTCGGAAGTAATGAGGCAGTCAGGCAGCAGTGGCCAAGCCTAGGCTGCAGCCTCTGCTCCTCTCTCTACATTTCTCTTCTGTCAGCTGCTCTTCACTCTACCACTCCCAGAATTCAGCATCTGCCTTCCAAACTTTACCTCTCACCCCTCCTGAATCCTCCTCCCCCTCCTCTCCTGCAGATGACTTGATCAGCCATTTCAGTGGCGATATCGATCTCGTTTGCTTAAGAATCCCAGCGACACCAGCACTGCCCTACCCCTGCTCTGACCTCTGCTCTCTCTCTCCAGATGAAATCTGCAGCTCAACGCGGCATTACTCAACGCCTGCCCGTATTCTCCGAACCGTCACTAAATCAGCTCATCCCGACATGGCTTCGTGCTAAGAAGGCCCCTTTCTGCTCACTCGATGTCCTTCTTTCTCTCAAGAAGCTTGTATATCTCTCAAGAATGACATATTGTCCAAATCAATCAGAGGTTTCAGACTGGTCATTCGGCTGGCTCTCTGTCGCAGGCGCTCCACTGCTAATGCTGCTCTCTCCAGCCATCTTCTGTCAAACTGCCCCACGCATGATATCAGTCTCACCTCCACCCTCTCCAGTTGGGCGCTCTTCGGCCTTCTTGCTTTGAATTGCATCTGGCAGGTAAACGCCGTGGCGTGGCGGCGGCTCCGTCTCGACGGTGTCTGTTCTAGGCCACCCCTATTGTAAGCGCACACCAGAATCACGCTCTGTCGCTGTATTCTTCTATGTTGCTATGCGAAGCGACACAATTAATCTTCTCGCTACATACGATGACCGGGTAATGAATGCCATCCTGCCATGTGCGGCAGGCCTCATCACGGCGTGAATGGCGGATCACCACCTCAGCTGGGCCCCTAACAGAAACGACTGCTCTTTCCTCCGAGGGCATGACTCTCGCCATCACATTGGCATGCACTATGTGTCCAACAGCAGCTCAGGCTTCACCAACAGGTTCATGCTTTCTACAGCATCGCAGGGAAGTAACCTGCCTCACACGAGCGGCGCAGATATCCAGGCACTGTCATCTCCCGTCTGGGTACCCCGCAGCCGCTGTTGGCTGGGCCATTAAGCTGCAACTCATCAGAAAGCAGCTGCAGCCAGAGTGGCCTTCCCAGAATTCTACTCACGTACCCCTCCACTAACTTTCGAACTCGCATCTGACTGGAGCTATGGTGCTTGCTACAGGCTTTGTGGCCGTCAGGCCTGCCCAGGCAGAGGCTGCTTCATCCACCTGCAGCTTCCCCACTGAGAGTACGTCCAAGCATTGCCTGCTGTGTGGAACAGAAGCTTCCCTCCCGGCATAGTGATTATCTACAAGCCCACCTCTTGAGAACCACTTACAGGAATGAGACAAAGTAGTCATTACTCCTTTTGCCAAAGATTTGCGTGCTGGCAAAGTAGCCTTCGACCGCAACTCGATAATGGCACCAATCGTGACGCATGTTCAATGGCTATATCGCGTGACACCGCTCGGTGTAAAGCAGTGACAGACAATGGCGCAGTCGCGTGACACATCGGAGGCAATGAAGACGTCAGCGTAACCATATCAGGTAATGGGCACCATCAGCAGCGCTACTGGCAACATCGCTTAGTAACCGCTATCAGATGAAAACAATCAGCGTGACGCTATCATGTGAAACGCAATCAGCGTATTTTATCGAAGACCAATGAAAACGCCAGTAACGTGACACTATCGGAAATAATGGCCTGTCAGCGTGACACTATCGAAACAATGAACACCCAATCGGCGCCGCAACGATAATGAAGCACCCAATCCTGGCAATGAATCGAGAAAAACGAGCTCAATGCCATGTTTGACAGGTAGAGTCAGTGTGGTGCAAAATTTTACTAACTGTAAAAAAGCTGTCCTTTGTATGAAAAATAAGCATAATATATTTATATCTACTCCCCCCCACTACTTTAAACCCCGAAGTATTGTAGCAAGCAATTCAGAAACTTCCCAAGTATATTAAATGCCCAGTATCTGGCCTCTCTCCCGTTACCATATCATACGATTCATCAGGCCTATGATGTGTCTCATTCTCAGCATGTATTTACGGCCCAGAAAGGCTGCAATGAGATGCGGCTGGCTTCAGATCTGCACTGGCGGCCACCGCCCTACCATGTTAGCAAGCAGTCTGTATTCCTGAAGTTTGTCAACCTATGTCGTAGCAAGCACGGTCTGTTATTCTGAGCCTGTCAACTTTCCCTGCAGTCGTGGCAGGCACGGTCTGTTGTTCTGAGACACCATTAACTCCACAAATAAATTAACACGGTCTGTTGTTCCGGACACTGT
>NW_027033420.1:0-6188 GCF_034236695.1 Oncorhynchus nerka | reverse complement strand
TTTTGTATTGAAAAGAACGTCATAATCCACATTGACTCTGTAGCCACGGTATAGTTTTTTTATTGTGTAACTTTTTTTCTTACCTCTTATTTTTCTTAACTACATTGTTGGTTAAGGGCTTGTCATTAAGAATTTTACAATAATGTCGACACCTGTTGTAGCTTTGTAGCGTAGCTTTATAAGGAATAGCATAGTCAATGTGGAAGCTATATACAGGAGGTACCAGTACAGAGTCCATGTGGAGGCTATATACTGGGGTACCAGGTACAGAGTCAATGTGGAGCTATATACAGGGGTACCAGTACAGAGTCAATGTGGAGGCTATATACAGGGGGTACCAGTACAGAGTCAATATGGAGGCTATATACAGGGGGTACCAGTACAGAGTCAATGTGGAGGCTATAGGCCATATACAAGGCACAGGTCAATGTGGACTATATACAGGGGGTACAGAGTCAATGTGGAGGCTATATACAGGGGGTACCAGTACAGAGTCAATGTGGAGGCTATATACAGGGGGAGTCAATGTGGAAGCTATATACAGGGGGTACCAGTACATAGTCAATGTGGAGGCTATATACAGGAGGTACCAGTACAGAGTCCATGTGGAGGCTATATACTGGGATGTACTGGTACAGAGTCAATGTGGATGCTATATACAGGGGGTACCAGTACAGAGTCCATGTGGAGGCTATATACTGGGATGTACTGGTACAGAGTCAATGTGGAGGCTATATACAGGCGGTACTGGCAGAGAGTCAATGTGGAGGCCATATACAAGGCGTACCTGTACAGAGTCAATGTGGAGGCTATATACAAGGGGTACCAGTACAGAGTCAATGTGGAGGCTATATACAGGGGGTACCAGTACAGAGTCAATGTGGAGGCTATATACAGGAGGTACCTGTACAGAGTCAATGTGGAAGCTATATACAGGGGGTACCAGTACATAGTCAATGTGGAGGCTATATACAGGAGGTACCTGTACAGAGTCAATGTGGAAGCTATATACTGGGGGTACCAGTACATAGTCAATGTGGAGGCTATATACAGGAGGTACCAGTACAGAGTCCATGTGGAGGCTATATACTGGGATGTACTGGTACAGAGTCAATGTGGAGGCTATATACAGGGGGTACCAGTACATAATCAATGTGGAGGCTATATACAGGGGGTACCAGTACAGAATCAATGTGGAGGCTATATACAGGAGGTACCAGTACAGAGTCAATGTGGAGGCTGTATACAGGGGGTACCAGTACAGAGTCAATGTGGAGGCTATATACAGGAGGTACCAGTACAGAGTCAATGTGAAGGCTATATATAGGAGGTACCAGTACATTTACATTTACATTTAAGTCATTTAGCAGACGCTCTTATCCAGAGCGACTTACAAATTGGTGCATTCACCTTATGACATCCAGTGGAACAGTAGTGCATCTAAATCTTTTAAGGGGGTGAGAGGGATTACTTTATCCTATCCTAGGTATTCCTTAAAGAGGTGGGGTTTCAGGTGTCTCCGGAAGGTGGTGATTGACTCCGCTGTCCTGGCGTCGTGAGGGAGTTTGTTCCACCATTGGGGGGCCAGAGCAGCGAACAGTTTTGACTGGGCTGAGCGGGAACTGTACTTCCTCAGTGGTAGGGAGGCGAGCAGGCCAGAGGTGGATGAACGCAGTGCCCTTGTTTGGGTGTAGGGCCTGATCAGAGCCTGGAGGTACTGAGGTGCCGTTCCCCTCACAGCTCCGTAGGCAAGCACCATGGTCTTGTAGCGGATGCGAGCTTCAACTGGAAGCCAGTGGAGAGAGCGGAGGAGCGGGGTGACGTGAGAGAACTTGGGAAGGTTGAACACCAGACGGGCTGCGGCGTTCTGGATGAGTTGTAGGGGTTTAATGGCACAGGCAGGGAGCCCAGCCAACAGCGAGTTGCAGTAATCCAGACGGGAGATGACGAGTGCCTGGATTAGGACCTGCGCCGCTTCCTGTGTGAGGCAGGGTCGTACTCTGCGGATGTTGTAGAGCATGAACCTACAGGAATGGGCCACCGCCTTGATGTTAGTTGAGAACGACAGGGTGTTGTCCAGGATCACGCCAAGGTTCTTAGCGCTCTGGGAGGAGGACACAATGGAGTTGTCAACCGTGATGGCGAGATCATGGAACGGGCAGTCCTTCCCGGGAGGAAGAGCAGCTCCGTCTTGCCGAGGTTCAGCTTGAGGTGGTGATCCGTCATCCACACTGATATGTCTGCCAGACATGCAGAGATGCGATTCGCCACCTGATCATCAGAAGGGGGAAAGGAGAAGATTAATTGTGTGTCGTCTGCATAGCAATGATAGGAGAGACCATGTGAGGTTATGACAGAGCCAAGTGACTTGGTGTATAGTGAGAATAGGAGAGGGCCTAGAACAGAGCCCTGGGGACACCAGTGGTGAGAGCACGTGGTGTGGAGACGGTTCTCGCCACGCCACCTGGTAGGAGCGACCTGTCAGGTAGGACGCAATCCAAGCGTGGGCCGCGCCGGAGATGCCCAACTCGGAGAGGGTGGAGAGGAGGATCTGATGGTTCACAGTATCGAAGGCAGCCGATAGGTCTAGAAGGATGAGAGCAGAGGAGAGAGAGTTAGCTTTAGCAGTGCGGAGCGCCTCCGTGATACAGAGAAGAGCAGTCTCAGTTGAATGACTAGTCTTGAAACCTGACTGATTTGGATCAAGAAGGTCATTCTGAGAGAGATAGCGGGAGAGCTGGCCAAGGACGGCACGTTCAAGAGTTTTGGAGAGAAAAGAAAGAAGGGATACTGGTCTGTAGTTGTTGACATCGGAGGGATCGAGTGTAGGTTTTTTCAGAAGGGGTGCAACTCTCGCTCTCTTGAAGACGGAAGGGACGTAGCCAGCGGTCAGGGATGAGTTGATGAGCGAGGTGAGGTAAGGGAGAAGGTCTCCGGAAATGGTCTGGAGAAGAGAGGAGGGGATAGGGTCAAGCGGGCAGGTTGTTGGGCGGCCGGCCGTCACAAGACGCGAGATTTCATCTGGAGAGAGGGGGGAGAAAGAGGTCAGAGCACAGGGTAGCGCAGTGTGAGCAGAACCAGCGGTGTCGTTTGACTTAGCAAACGAGGATCGGATGTCGTCGACCTTCTTTTCAAAATGGTTGACGAAGTCATCTGCAGAGAGGGAGGAGGGGGGAGGGGGAGGAGGATTCAGGAGGGAGGAGAAGGTTGCAAAGAGCTTCCTAGGGTTAGAGGCAGATGCTTGGAATTTAGAGTGGTAGAAAGTGGCTTTAGCAGCAGAGAGAGAAGAGGAAAATGTAGAGAGGAGGGAGTGAAAGGATGTCAGGTCCGCAGTACAGGGTCAATGTGAAGGCTATGTACAGGAGGTACCAGTACAGAGTCAATGTGGAGGCTATATACAGGGGGTACCAGTACAGAGTCAATGTGAAGGCTTGCTCGTGTTTCTTGGCCCAAGCAAGTCTCTTCTTCTTTTTGGTGTCCTTGAGTAGTGGTTTCTTTGCAGCAATTCGACCATGAAGGCCTGATTCACACAGTCTCCTCTGAACAGTTGATATTGAGATGTGTCTGTTAGTTCAACTCTGTGAAACATTTATTTGGGCAGCAATTTCTGAGGCTGGTAACTCTAATGAACGTATCCTCTGCAGCAGAAGTAACTCTGGGTCTCAATAAAATGCTAATTAATTACTTAAAAATCATTAAATGTGATTTTCTGCATTTTTGTTTTAGATTCCGTCTCTCACGGTTGAAGTGTATCTATGATAAAAATTACAGACCTCTACATGCTTTGTAAGTAGGAAAACCTGCAACATCGGCAGTGTATCAAATACTTGTTCTCCCCACTGTATAGCCATATTATAAAGTATGAAAAGGCTTGTTCGTTCACATGTCATGAATTCACTATGACATGATATTTGTATTACGACTTTTATTATGTAATAGATCATATGGGTTGAAAAGTGTTTTATTAGAAAAGTATGAAAATCAAATTAAATATTATTTGTCACGTGCCGAATACAACCGGTGTAGACCTTAGTGAAATGCTTACTTACAAGCCCTTAACCAACAATGCAGTTAAGAAAAATACTTGTTAAGTAAAAAAATGTTATGTTTAAAAAGAATGATGAAATAAAAGTAACAAATAATTAAAGAGCAGCAGTAAAATAACAATAGCGAGTCAATGTGGAGGCTATTTACAGGGGGTACCGGTACAGAGTCAATGTGGAGGCTATATACAGGGGGTACCGGTACAGAGTCAATGTGCCGGGGCACCGGTTAGTCAAGGTAAATGAGGCAATGTGCACATGTAGGTAGAGTTAAAGTGACTATAATTAACAGAGAGTAGCAGCAGCATAAAGGGGGGGGCTTGTTCTCTGTTTTATGGTGTTGGTTTATTTTGTGGTCTCTATTTTTCCAGACAGTTTAGTCCTGTTTGTTTGGACGGGTTGTTTCATGCGCCCTTGTGTTTTACATGTCCGTTTTCGCTGTCTTTGGAATAAAGATCCACGTTCGGAACTAACCTGCTCTCTGCGCTTGACTCCTCCACCCACCGTTCCTAGAAGCCGTAACATAACTGCCATGTTCACGGGTAGATAGACAAATTGTTACCTTGTTAGCTCAGAGATTCGATCTAGCAACTTTACGGTTACTGGCACAATTTTCTAACCACCTGCCGCCTCTACAGTCATGGCCAAAAGTTTTGAGAATGACACAAATATTAATTTCCACAAAGTTTGCTGCTTCAGTGTCTTTAGATATTTTTGTCAGATGTTACTATGGAATAGTGAAGTATAATTACAAGCATTTCATAAGTGTCAAACACTTTTATTGACAATTACATGAAGTTGATGCAAAGAGTCAATATTTGCAGTGTTGACCCTTCTTTTTCAAGACCTCTGCAATCCACCCTGACATGCTGTCAAGTAACTTCTGGGCCACATCCTGACTGATGGCAGCCCATTCTTGCATAATCAATGCTTGGAGTTTGTCAGAATTTGTGGGTTTTTGTTTGTCCACCTGCCTCTTGAGGATTGAACACCAATGCTCAATGGGATTAAGGTCTGGGGAGTTTCCTGACCCTGGACCCAAAATATTGATGTTTTGTTCCCCGAGCCACTTAGATATCACTTTTGCCTTATGGCAAGGTGCTCCATCATGCTGGAAAAGCCATTGTTCATCACCAAACTGTTCCTGGATGGTTGGGAGAAGTTGCTCTCGGAGGATGTGTTGGTACCATT
This sequence comes from Oncorhynchus nerka, assembly GCF_034236695.1. Classification (NCBI taxonomy): domain Eukaryota; kingdom Metazoa; phylum Chordata; class Actinopteri; order Salmoniformes; family Salmonidae; genus Oncorhynchus; species Oncorhynchus nerka. The sequence goes on along the minus strand of NW_027033420.1, from coordinate 954 downwards.
CTTTATTCATGGCTGTGTTCTGAGTAAAAATTGTGAGTGAGCCCACTCCCTTGGCTGAGAAGCAACCCCACACTTGAATGGTCTCAGGATGCTTTACTGTTGGCATGACACAGGACTGATGGTAGCGCTCACCTTGTCTTTTCTGGACAAGCTTTTTTCCGGAAGCCCCAAACAATCGGAAATGGGATTCATGAGAGAAAATGACTTTACCCCAGTCCTCAGCAGTCCAATCCCTGTACCTTTTGCAAAATATCAGTCTGTCCCTGATATTTTCCCTGGAGAGAAGTGGCTTCTTTGCTGCCCTTCTTGACAACAGGCCATACTCCAAAAGTATTCGCCGCACTGTGCGTGCAGATGCACTCACACCTGCCTGCTGCCATTCCTGAGCAAGCTCTGTACTGATGGTGCCCCAATCCCGCAGCTGAATCAACTTTAGGAGCCGGTCCTGGAGCTTGCTGGACTTTCTTGGGCGCCCTGAAGCCTTCTTCACAACAATTGAACCGATCTCCTTGAAGATCTTGATGATCCGATAAATGGTTGATTTAGGTGCAATCTTACTGGCCGCAATATCCTTGCCTGCAAAGCAATGATGACGGCACGTGTTTCCTTGCAGGTAACCATCGTTGACAGAGGAAGAACAATGATTCCAAGCACCACCCTCCTTTTGAAGCTTCCAGTCTGTTATTCTGGAAGAATTTGTTCTTAACTAGTTAAATAAAGGTAAAAATTAAATAAAATTACAAATTCGAACTCAATCAGCATGACAGAGTGATCTCCAGCTTTGTCCTCGTCAACACTCACACCTGTGTTAACGAGAGAATCACTGACATGATGTCAGCTGGTCCTTTGTGGCAGGGCTGAAATGCAGTGGAAAAGTTTTGGGGGATTCAGTTCATTTGAATGGCAAAGAGGACTTTGCAATTAATTGCAATTCATCTGATCACTCTTCATAAG
>NW_027033419.1:0-6188 GCF_034236695.1 Oncorhynchus nerka | reverse complement strand
ACATGTACTGTACTGGAATGATCCCTCTACACATGTACTGCACTGGCATTATCCCTCTACACATGTACTGTACTGGAATTATCCCTTTAAACATGTACTGTACTGGAATTATCCCTCTACACATGTACTGTACTGGAATTATCCCTCTACACATGTACTGTACTGGAATTATCCCTCTACACATGTACTGTACTGGAATTATTCCTCTACACATGTACTGTACTGGAATGATCCCTCTATACATGTAATGCACTGGAATGATCCCTCTACACATGTACTGCACTGGAATTATCCCACTACACATGTACTGTACTGGAATTATCCCTCTACACATGTACTGCACTGGCATTATCCCTCTAAACATGTACTGTACTGGAATTATCCCTCTACACATGTACTGTACTGGAATTATCCCTCTACACATGTACTGTACTGGAATTATCCCTCTACACATGTACTGTACTGGAATTATCCCTCTACACATGTACTGTACTGGAATTATCCCTCTACACATGTACTGTACTGGAATTATTCCTCTACACATGTACTGTACTGGAATGATCCCTCTATACATGTACTGCACTGGAATGGTCCCTCTACACATGTACTGCACTGGAATGATCGCTCTACGCATGTACTGCACTGGAATGATCCCTCTACACATGTACTTTACTGGAATTATCCCTCTACACATGTACTGTACTGGAATGATCCCTCTACACATGTACTGTACTGGAATTATCCCTTTAAACATGTACTGTACTGAATTATCCTCTACACATGTACTGTAATGGAATTATCCTCTACACATGTACTGTACACACATGTACTGTACTGAATTTATCCCTTTAAACATGTACTGTACTGAATTATCCTCTACATGTACTGTACTGGAATTATCCTCTACACATGTACTGTATTGAATTATCCCTCTACACATGTACTGTACTGGAATTATTCCTCTACACATGTACTGTACTGGAATGATCCTTCATGTACATGTACCTGCATGTACTGGGAATTATCCCTCTACACATGTACTGTACTGAATTATCCTCTACACATGTACTGTACTGGAATTATCCCCTCTACACATGTACTGTACTGAATTATTCCTCTACACATGTACTGTACTGGAATGATCCTCTATACATGTACTGCACTGGAATGATCCCTCTACACATGTACTGCACTGGAATTAGTCCCTCTACACATGTACTGCACTGGAATGATCGCTCTACGCATGTACTGCACTGGAATGATCCCTCTACACATGTACATTACTGGATTATCCTCTACGCATGTACGCACTAATTATCCGCTACACATGTACTGCACTGGAATGATCCCTCTACGCATGTACTGTACTGGAATTATCCCTTTAAACATGTACTGTACTGAATTATTCCTCTACACATGTACTGTACTGGAATTATCCCTCTACACATGTACTGCACTGCATTATCCCTCTACACATGTACTGTACTGGAATTATCCCTTTAAACATGTACTGTACTGGAATTATCCTCTACACATGTACTGTACTGGAATTATCCCTCTACACATGTACTGTACTGGAATTATCCCTCTACACATGTACTGTACTGGAATTATCCCTCTACACATGTACTGCACTGGAATGATCCTCTACACATGTACTGCAACTGGCATTATCCTCTACACATGTACTGTACTGGAATTATCCTCTACACATGTACTGTACTGGATGATCCCTACACATGTACTGTACTGGAATTATCCCTCTACACATGTACTGTACTGGAATTATCCCTCTACACATGTACTGTACTGGAATTATCCCTCTACACATGTACTGTACTGGAATTATCCTCTACACATGTACTGTACTGGAATTGATCCCTCTACACATGTACTGTACTGGAATTATCCCTCTACACATGTACTGCACTGGAATGATCCCTCTACACATGTACTGTACTTTGAGTCCTCTACACGTGTACTGTACTGGCGGCGCCCGAGCTGGGATGGCCGCCTCGACCCGCTGATTCTAGGAAACTATGCAGTTTTTGTTTTTTACGTGTTATTTCTTACATTAGTACCCAGGTCATCTTAGGTTTCATTACATACAGTCGAGAAGAACTACTGAATATAAGATCCAGCGCCAACTCACCATCCAGTGCGACCAAGAATATGTTTTCATGCGGCGCAGCGATCCGATTATTCTGCCCCACAGAGCAGGACAACGGAATGGATACATGTCAGCGACCCAAGGAAGCGACTCCGAAAGAGAGGCAACGAGGCGGTGTTCTGGTCAGACTCCGAGAAAAAGGGCACATCGGCGCAGCACTCCCCAGCCTTCTTCTTGCCAATGTCCAGTCTCTTGACAACAAAGGTTGTTGAAATCCGAGCAAGAGTGGCATTCCAGAGGGACATCCAGAGACTGCAGCGTTCTCTGCTTCACAGAAACATGGCTAACTGGGAAGGCGCCAATCCGAGGCCTACAGGCAGAAACTTAAACAAGAGGCTCCCACGCTGAGGTCTGTCAACGCTGGTCAGACCAAGCTGACTCCACACTCCAAGACTGCTTCCATCACGTGGACTGGGACATGTTTCGTATTGCGTCAGATGAAAATATTGGCCAGACGCTGATTCGATGCGGAGTTCATTAGAACGTGCGTCGAAGATGTCGTTCCCCATAGCAACGATAAAAACATTCCCAAACCAGAAACCGTGGATTGATGGCAGCATTCGCGTGAAACTGAAACGCGAACCACTGCTTTTAATCAGGGCAAGGTGTCTGGTAACATGTCGAATATAAACAATGCAGCTATTCCCTCCATAAGGCTATTAAACAAGCTAAGCGTCAGTACAGAGACAAAGTGGAATCTCAATTCAATGGCTCAGACACAAGAGGCATGTGGCAGGGTCTACAGTCAATCACGGACTACAGAGAAGAAACCCAGCCCAGTCACGGACCAGGATGTCTTGCTCCCAGGCAGACTAAATAACTTTTGCCCGCTTTGAGGACAATACAGTGCCACTGACACGGCCTGCAACGAAAACATGCAGTCTCTCCTTCACTGCAGCCGAGGTGAGTAAGACATTCGCGTGTTAACCCTCGCAAGGCTGCAGGCCCAGGCAGCATCCCCAGCCGCGCCCTCAGAGCATGCGCAGACCAGCTGGCCGGTGTGTTTTACGGACATATTCAATCAATCCCTATACCAGTTTGCTGTTCCCACATGCTTCAAGAGGGCCACCATTGTTCCTGTTCCCAAGAAAGCTAAGGTAACTGGGCTAAACGACTACCGCCCCGTAGCACTCACTTCCGTCATCATGAAGTGCTTTGAGAGACTAGTCAAGGACCATATCACCTCCACCCTACCTGACACCCTAGACCCACTCCAATTTGCTTACCGCCCAAATAGGTCCACAGACGATGCAATCTCAACCACACTGCACACTGCCTAACCCACCTGGACAAGAGGAATACCTATGTGAGAATGCTGTTCATCGACTACAGCTCGGCATTCAATACCATAGTACCCTCAAGCTCGTCATCAAGCTCGAGACCCTGGGTCTCGACCCGCCCTGTGCAACTGGGTACTGGACTTCCTGACGGGCCGCCCACAGGTGGTGAGGGTAGGCAACAACATCTCCTCCCCGATCCTCAACACGGGGGCCCCACAAGGGTGCGTTCTGAGCCCTCTCCTGTACTCCTGTTCACCCACGACTGCGTGGCCATGCACGCCTCCAACTCAATCATCAAGTTTGCGGACGACACAACAGTGGTAGGCTTGATTACCAACAACGACGAGACGGCCTACAGGGAGGGAGGTGAGGGCCCTCGGAGTGTGGTGTCAGGAAAATAACCTCACACTCAACGTCAACAAAACTAAGGAGATGATTGTGGACTTCAGGAAACAGCAGAGGGAACACCCCCTATCCACATCGATGGATCAGTAGTGGAGAGGGTTAGCAAGTTTTAAGTTCCTCGGCATACACATCACAGACAAACTGAATTGGTCAACTCACACTGACAGCGTCGTGAAGAAGAAAGCGCAGCAGCGCCTCTTCAACCTCAGGAGGCTGAAGAGAGTGCGACTTGTCACCAAAAGCACTCTGAAGCTTCTACAGATGCACAATCGAGGAGCATCCTGGCGGGCTGTATCACCGCCTGGTACGGCAACTGCTCCGCCCTCAACCGTAAGGCTCTCAGAGGTAGTGAGGTCTGCACTGGCGCATCACCCGGGGCAAACTACCTGCCCTCCAGGACACCTACACCACCCGATGTTACAGGAAGGCCATAAAGATCATCAGGACATCAACCACCCGAACCACTGCCTGTTCACCGCTATCATCAGAAGGCGAGGTCCGGAGGTACAGGTCCATCAAAGCTGGGACCGAGACTGAAAAACAGCTTCTATCTCAAGGCCATCAGACTGTTAAACAGCAATCACTAACATTGAGTGGCTGCCACCAGCTTTTTATCATTGACACTGACCCAACTCCAGTGACCACTTTAATAATGGGAATTGATGGGAAATGATGTAAATATATCACACTAGCCACTTTAAACAATGTACATACCTTATAATGTTTACTTACCTACACTATTCATCTCATATGCATATGTATATACTGTACTCTAGATCATCGACTGCATTCTTATGTCACTAGCCACTTTAACTATGCCACTTTGTTTACTTTGTCTACATACTCATCTCATATGTATATACTGTACTCGATACCATCTACTGTATGCTGCTCTGTACCATCACTCATTCATATATCCTTATGTACATATTCCTTATCCCCTTACACTGTGTATAAGACAGTAGTTTTGGAATTGTTAGTTAGATTACTTGTTGGTTATCACTGCATTGTCGGAACTAGAAGCACAAGCATTTCGCTACACTCGCATTAACATCTGCTAACCATGTGTATGTGACAAATAAAATTTGATTTGATTTGATTTTTGATTTGATTTGATTTACTGGAATTATCCCTCTACACATGTACTGTACTGGAATTATCCCTTTAAACATGTACTGTACTGGAATGATCCCTCTATACATGTACTGCACTGGAATGGTCCCTCTACACATGTACTGCACTGGAATTATCCCACTACACATGTACTGCACTGGAATGATCGCTCTACGCATGTACTGCACTGGAATGATCCCTCTACACATGTACTTTACTGGAATGGTCCCTCTACACATGTACTGCACTGGAATTATCCCACTACACATGTACTGCACTGGAATGATCCCTCTACGCATGTACTGCACTGGAATTATCCCTCTACACATGTACTGTACTGGAATGATCCCTCTTACACATGTACTGTACTGGAATGATCCCTCTACACATGTACTGTACTGGAATGATCCCTCTACACATGTACTGCACTGGCATTATCCCTCTACACATGTACTGTACTGGAATTATCCATTTAAACATGTACTGTACTGGAATTATCCCTCTACACATGTACTGTACTGGAATTATCCCTCTACACATGTACTGTACTGGAATTATCCCTCTACACATGTACTGTACTGGAATTATTCCTCTACACATGTACTGTACTGGAATGATCCCTCTATACATGTAATGCACTGGAATGATCCCTCTACACATGTACTGCACTGGAATTATCCACTACACATGTACTGTACTGGAATTATCCCTCTACACATGTACTGCACTGGCATTATCCCTCTACACATGTACTGTACTGGAATTATCCCTTTAAACATGTACTGTACTGGAATTATCCCTTTACACATGTACTGTACTGGAATTATCCCTCTACACATGTACTGTACTGGAATTATCCCTCTACACATGTTACTGGAATTATTCCTCTACACATGTACTGTACTGGAATTATTCCTCTACACATGTACTGTACTGGAATGATCCCTCTATACATGTACTGCACTGGAATGGTCCCTCTACACATGTACTGCACTGGAATGATCGCTCTACGCATGTACTGCACTGGAATGATCCCTCTACACATGTACTTTACTGGAATGGTCCCTCTACACATGTACTGCACTGGAATTATCCCACTACACATGTACTGCACTGGAATGATCCCTCTACGCATGTACTGCACTGGAATTATCCCTCTACACATGTACTGTACTGGATGATCCCTCTTACACATGTACTGTACTGGAATGATCCCTCTA
>NW_027033418.1:0-6182 GCF_034236695.1 Oncorhynchus nerka | reverse complement strand
TTTTTATTTTATTTTTTTATTTCACCTTTATTTAACTCAGGTAGGCTAGTTGAGAACAAGTTCTCATTTGCAACTGCGACCTGGCCAAGATAAAGCATAGCAGTGTGAACAGACAACACAGAGTTACACATGGAATAAACAATTAACAGTCAATAACACAGTAGAAAAAAATGGGATCTATATACAATGTGTGCAAAAGGCATGAGAGGTAGCGAAATAATACAATTTGCAGATTAACACTAAGGGAGTGATAAATGATCAGATGGTCATGTACAGGTAGAGATATGTGTGCAAAAGAAGCAGAAAAGTAAATAAATAAATAAAAAACAGTATAAAAACAGTATGGGAATGAGGTAGGTGAAAATGGGTGGGCTATTTACCAATAGACTATGTACAGCTACAGCGATCGGTTAGCTGCTCGGATAGCTGATGTTTGAAGTTGGTGAGGGGAGATAAGTCTCAACTTCAGCGATTTTGCAGTTCGTTCCAGTCACAGGCAGCAGAGTGCCTGGAGCACAGGCGGCCAAATGAGGTGTTGGCTTTAGGGATGATCAATGAGATACACCTGCTGGAGCGTGTGCTACGGATGGGTGTTGCCATAAAGTGACCCAGTGAACTGGGAGATAAGGCGGAGCTTTACCTAGCATGGACTTGTAGATGACCTGGAGCCAGTGGGTCTGGCGACGAATATGTAAGCGAGGGCCAGCCGACTAGAGCATACAAGTCGCAGTGGTGGGTGGTATAAGGTGCTTTGGTGACAAAGCGGATGGCAGCTCATGATGGAGCACATATCCAGTTTGCTGGAGTAGAGTGTTGGAAACCATTTGTAGATGACATCGCGAAATCGAGGATCGGTAGGATAGTCAGACAACTAGGGTAAGCTTGGCGGCAGTGAAGAGAGCTTTGTTGCGGAATAGAAAGCCGACTCTTGATTTGATTTTCCGATTGGATATGTTTTGATGTGAGTCTGGAAGGAGGTTGCAGTCTAGCCAGACACCTAGGTACTTATAGATATCCACATATTCAAAATTCGGAACCATCAGGGTGGTGATGCTAATTGGGCATCTGCGGGTGCAGGCAGCGATCGGTTAGAAAAGCATGCATTTGGTTTACTACGCCCATTTAAGAGCAGTTGGAGGCCACGGAAGGAGTGCCTTATGGCATTAGCTCGTTTAGGTTAGATAGCACAGTGTCAATGACGGGCGAAAGTATATAGAATAGTGTAGATCTGCGTAGAGGTGGATCAGAGAATCGCCCGCAGCAAGAGCAACATCATTGATATACAGAGAAGAAAAGGAGTCGGCCCGAGAATTGACTCAGTACACACTACATTACAATGATATCAACCAGGTATGACATTTACATTACATTCACTTTACAATAGTGCATCTAGGTCTTTTAAGGGGGGGAGGGGGGAGAGGATTACTTTATCCTATCCTAGGTATTCCTTAAAGAGGTGGGGTTTCAGGTGTCTCCGGAAGGTGGTGATTGACTCCGCTGTCCTGGCGTCGTGAGGGAGTTTGTTCCACCATTGGGGGAGCCAGAGCAGCGAACAGTTTTGACTGGGCTGAGCGGGAACTGTACTTCCTCAGTGGTAGGGAGGCGAAGCAGGCCAGAGGTGGATGAACGCAGTGCCCTTGTTTGGGTGTAGGGCCTGATCAGAGCCTGGAGGTACTGAGGTGCCGTTCCCCTCACAGCTCCGTAGGCAAGCACCATGGTCTTGTAGCGGATGCGAGCTTCAACTGGAAGCCAGTGGAGAGAGCGGAGGAGCGGGGTGACGTGAGAACTTGGGAAGGTTGAACACCAGACGGGCTGCGGCGTTCTGGATGAGTTGTAGGGGTTTAATGGCACAGGCAGGAGCCCAGCCAACAGCGAGTTGCAGTAATCAGACGGGGAGATGACAAGTGCCTGGATTAGGACCTGCGCCGCTTCCTGTGTGAGGCAGGGGGTCGTACTCTGCGGATGTTGTAGAGCATGAACCTACAGGAACGGGCCACCGCCTTGATGTTAGTTGAGAACGACAGGGTGTTGTCCAGGATCACGCCAAGGTTCTTAGCGCTCTGGGAGAGGACACAATGGAGTTGTCAACCGTGATGGCGAGATCATGGAACGGGCAGTCCTTCCCGGGAGGAAGAGCAGCTCCGTCTTGCCGAGGTTCAGCTTGAGGTGATGATCCGTCATCCACACTGATATGTCTGCCAGACATGCAGAGATGCGATTCGCCACCTGGTCATCAGAAGGGGAAAGGAGAAGATTAATTGTGTGTCGTCTGCATAGCAATGATAGGAGAGACCATGTGAGGTTATGACAGAGCCAAGTGACTTGGTGTATAGCGAGAATAGGAGAGGGCCTAGAACAGAGCCCTGGGGACACCAGTGGTGAGAGCACGTGGTGAGGAGACAGATTCTCGCCACGCCACCTGGTAGGAGCGACCTGTCAGGTAGGACGCAATCCAAGCGTGGGCGCGCCGGAGATGCCCAACTCGGAGAGGGTGGAGAGGAGGATCTGATGGTTCACAGTATCGAAGGCAGCCGATAGGTCTAGAAGGATGAGAGCAGAGGAGAGAGTTAGCTTTAGCAGTGCGGAGCGCCTCCGTGATACAGAAGAGCAGTCTCAGTTGAATGACTAGTCTTGAAACCTGACTGATTTGGATCAAGAAGGTCATTCTGAGAGAGATAGCGGGAGAGCTGGCCAAGGACGGCACGTTCAAGAGTTTTGGAGAGAAAAGAAAGAAGGGATACTGGTCTGTAGTTGTTGACATCGGAGGGATCGAGTGTAGGTTTTTCAGAAGGGGGTGCAACTCTCGCTCTCTTGAAGACGGAAGGGACGTAGCCAGCGGTCAGGGATGAGTTGATGAGCGAGGTGAGGTAAGGGAGAAGGTCTCGGAAATGGTCTGGAGAAGAGGAGGGGATAGGGTCAAGCGGGCAGGTTGTTGGGCGGCCGGCCGTCACAAGACGCGAGATTTCATCTGGAGAGAGAGGGAGAAAGAGGTCAGAGCACAGGGTAGGGCAGTGTGAGCAGAACCAGCGGTGTCGTTTGACTTAGCAAGCGAGGATCGGATGTCGTCGACCTTCTTTTCAAAATGGTTGACGAAGTCATCTGCAGAGAGGAGGAGGGGGGGGGAGGAGGATTCAGGAGGGAGGAGAAGGTGGCAAAAGAGCTTCCTAGGGTTAGAGGCAGATGCTTGGAATTTAGAGTGGTAGAAAGTGGCTTTAGCAGCAGAGACAGAAGAGGAAAATGTAGAGGGAGGGAGTGAAAGGATGCCAGGTCCGCAGGGAGGCGGGTTTTCCTCCATTTCCGCTCGGCTGCCCGGAGCCCTGTTCTGTGAGCTCGCAATGAGTCGTCGAGCCACGGAGCGGGAGGGGAGGACCGAGCCGGCCTGGAGGATAGGGGACATAGAGAGTCAAAGGATGCAGAAAGGGAGGAGAGGAGGGTTGAGGAGGCAGAATCAGGAGATAGGTTGGAGAAGGTTTGAGCAGAGGAAGAGATGATAGGATGGAAGAGGAGAGAGTAGCGGGGAGAGAGAGCGAAAGGTTGGGACGGCGCGATACCATCCAGTAGGGGCAGTGTGGGAAGTGTTGGATGAGAGCGAGAGGAAAAAGGATACAAGGTAGTGGTCGGAGACTTGGAGGGGAGTTGCAATGAGGTTAGTGGAAGAACAGCATCTAGTAAAGATGAGGTCAGGCGCGTATTTCCTGCCTTGTGAGTAGGGGAAGGTGAGAGGGTGAGGTCAAAGAGGAGGAATGAGTCAAGGTAGACGTGGGGAGGTTAAAGTCGCCCAGAACTGTGAGAGGTGAGCCGTCCTCAGGAAAGGAGCTTATCAAGGCATCAAGCTCATTGATGAACTCTCGAGGAACCTGGAGGGCGATAAATGATAAGGATGTTAAGCCCAGGGCTGGTAACTGTGACAGCATGGAATTCAAAGGAGCGATAGACAGATGGGTAAGGAGAAAGAGAGAATGACCACTTGGGAGAATGAGATCCCGTGCCACCACCCCGCTGACCAGAAGCTCTCGGGGTGTGCGGAGCACGTGGGCGGACGAAGAGAGCAGTAGGAGTAGCAGTGTTATCTGTGGTGATCCATGTTTCCGTCAGTGCCAGAGTCGAGGACTGGAGGAGGCATAGGCTGAGATGAACTCTGCCTTGTTGGCCGCAGATCGGCAGTTCCAGAGGCTACCGGAGACCTGGAACTCCGCGTGGAGGTCGTGTCGCTGGGACCACCAGATTAGGGTGGCGCGGCCATGCGGTGTGGAAGCGTTTGTATGGTCTGTGCAGAAGGAGAGAACAGGGATAGACAGACACATAGTTGACAGGCTACAGAGGCTACGCTGATGCAGAGGAGATTGGAATGACAAGTGGACTACATGTCTCGAATGTTCAGAAAGTTAAGCTTGCGTAGCAAGAATCTTATTGACTAAATGATTAAAAAATGATACAGTACTGCTGAAGTAGGCTAGCTGGCAGCTGCGTTGTTGACACAGTGCTGGCAGTTGCGTTGTTGACTTGGTAGGCTAGCTGGCAGTGGCTGCGTTGTTGACACTACACTAATCAAGTCGCTCGTTGAGTGTAATAGTTTCTACAGTGCTGCTATTCGGGGGCTAGCTGGCTAGCTAGCAGTGTTGATTACGTTACGTTGCGTTAAAAGAACGACAATAGCTGGCTAGCTAACCTAGAATATCGCTCTAGACTACACAATTATCTTTGATACAAAGACGGCTATGTAGCTAGCTATGACTCAGTATACACTAAATTATTGATATCAAACCAGGTATGACTCAGTAAACACAACATGATTATTGATATCAACCAGGTATGACTCAGTAAACACTACATTACAATGATATCAACCAGGTATGACTCAGTACACACTAAATTATTAATGATATCAACCAGGTATGACTCAGTACACACTAAATTATTATTGATATCAACCAGGTATGACTCAGTAAACACTAAATTATTAATGATATCAACCAGGTATGACTCAGTAAACACTAAATTATTATTGCAGATCGTATTTTTTTTTTTTTACAGTTTGTAGCGTGGTTCTGCGTTGTGTACTTTTAATTAGGACGCTGCCACAACTGGAGGTCTGCTAGTTGAATTTTGTATTTATTTGCCCTGCACACGAAGAGACAACACACATTATGTTAACCCTTGGTGCGGTCCTAGCTCTCAGACACCTTGCTAGCTGAAGGTCAGGCAATTTTTACACAATTTCACAAAATAATGTTTCTCTTTTTGTGGACATGCTGAATAGTGGTCTTCATTAAGACCACCTAAAGGAGTAATCTTTAACATTGGGAAACCAAAATGTTTTTAAGTCTAAATTGATTCAAGTTTGCTGTTTTACTTGTGTGATACAATGCAATTTGTGTTATTGTGATACTTTCACACTGTCACTCTCTCAAGTTGGTAACGGACAAATGACGATAATCAGCTTACTTAAGGTTTAGCTCCATCCCCAGGTGCGTGATTGTCGTCTGGTGAGTCTGCTGGATCTCGCCCTAGAGAAAAACTACGTCAGAGAAAAGGTGGCCGACTACATGAACAAGCTGATCGACATGGGAGTGGCCGGGTTCAGAGTGGACGCCAGTAAACACATGTGGCCCGGCGACCTTGCTGTCATCTACGGAAGTCTGCACAACCTCAACACCCGCTGGTTCAACGGGGGATCCAGACCCTTCCTGTTCCAGGAGGTAATTATGTAACTCCTTGTTTTTCTAGTAATATACTATAAAATATCAATATCATTTATATACTATAAAACTATACTACTCACCCCCCCAACACACAATATAATTTATATACTATAAAACTATACTACTCACCCCCCCAACACAATATATAATTTATATACTATAAAATTATACTACTCACCCCCCCAACACAATATATAATTTATATACTATAAAATTATACTACTCACCCCCCCAACACAATATATAATTTATATACTATAAAACTATACTACTCACCCCAACACAATATATAATTTATATACTATAAAATTATACTACTCACCCCAATATATAATTTATATACTATAAAACTAACACAATATATAATTTATATACTATAAAAATTATACTACTCACCCCCAACACAATATATAATTTATATACTATAAAATTATACTACTCACCCCCAACACACAATATAATTTATATAATAAAACTATA
>NW_027033417.1:0-6181 GCF_034236695.1 Oncorhynchus nerka | reverse complement strand
GTACAGAACAGTTTCTATCTACTGCAGAGAGAGTACGTCGAATTAGTACAGAACAGTTTCTATCTACTGCAGAGAGAGTACGTCGAATTAGTACAGAACAGTTTCTATCTACTGCAGAGAGAGTACGTCGAATTAGTACAGAACAGTTTCTATCTACTGCAGAGAGAGTACGTCGAATTAGTACAGAACAGTTTCTATCTACTGCAGAGAGAGTACGTCGAATTAGTACAGAACAGTTTCTATCTACTGCAGAGAGAGTACGTCGAATTAGTACAGAACAGTTTCTATCTACTGCAGAGAGAGTACAGAACAGTTTCTATCTACTGCAGAGAGAGTACGTCGAATTAGTACAGAACAGTTTCTATCTACTGCAGAGAGAGTACGTCGAATTAGTACAGAACAGTTTCTATCTACTGCAGGAAGACGGATAGTACAGAACAGTTTCTATCTACTGCAGAGAGTACGTCGAATTAGTACAGAACAGTTTCTATCTACTGCAGAGAGAGTACGTCGAATTAGTACAGAACAGTTTCCATCTACTGCAGAGAGAGTACGTCGAATTAGTACAGAACAGTTTCTATCTACTGCAGAGAGAGTACGTCGAATTAGTACAGAACAGTTTCTATCTACTGCAGAGAGAGTACGTCGAATTAGTACAGAACAGTTTCTATCTACTGCAGAGAGAGTACGTCGAATTAGTACAGAACAGTTTCTATCTACTGCAGAGAGAGTACGTCGAATTAGTACAGAACAGTTTCCATCTACTGCAGAGAGAGTACGTCGAATTAGTACAGAACAGTTTCCATCTACTGCAGAGAGAGTACGTCGAATTAGTACAGAACAGTTTCTATCTACTGCAGAGAGAGTACGTCGAATTAGTACAGAACAGTTTCCATCTACTGCAGAGAGAGTACGTCGAATTAGTACAGAACAGTTTCTATCTACTGCAGAGAGAGTACGTCGAATTAGTACAGAACAGTTTCTATCTACTGCAGAGAGAGTACGTCGAATTAGTACAGAACAGTTTCTATCTACTGCAGAGAGAGTACGTCGAATTAGTACAGAACAGTTTCTATCTACTGCAGAGAGAGTACGTCGAATTAGTACAGAACAGTTTCCATCTACTGCAGAGAGAGTACGTCGAATTAGTACAGAACAGTTTCCATCTACTGCAGAGAGAGTACGTCGAATTAGTACAGAACAGTTTCCATCTACTGCAGAGAGAGTACGTCGAATTAGTACAGAACAGTTTCCATCTACTGCAGAGAGTACGTCGAATTAGTACAGAACAGTTTCCATCTACTGCAGAGAGTACGTCGAATTAGTACAGAACAGTTTCTATCTACTGCAGAGAGAGTACGTCGAATTAGTACAAGACAGTTTCTATCTACTGCAGAGAAGTACGTCGAATTAGTACAGAACAGTTTCTATCTACTGCAGAAGTGTGTCGAATTAGTACAGAACAGTTTCTATCTACTGCAGAAATCGTCGAATTAATTTAGAACAGTTTTCTATCTACTGCAGAGAGTGGTGAATTAGTACAGAACAGTTTCTATCTACTGCAGAGAGAGCACGTCGAATTAGTACAGAACAGTTTCTATCTACTGCAGAGAGTACGTCGAATTAGTACAGAACAGTTTCTATCTACTGCAGAGAGAGTACGTCGGGTGGTACAGAACAGTTTCTATCTACTGCAGAGAGAGTACAGGAGCAGTTTCTATGCAGAGAGAGTACGTCGAATTAGTACAGAACAGTTTCTATCTACTGCAGAGAGAGTACGTCGAATTAGTACAGAACAGTTTCCATCTACTGCAGAGAGTACGTCGAATTAGTACAGAACAGTTTCCATCTACTGCAGAGAGAGTACGTCGAATTAGTACAGAACAGTTTCCATCTACTGCAGAGAGTACGTCGAATTAGTACAGAACAGTTTCTATCTACTGCAGAGAGAGTACGTCGAATTAGTACAGAACAGTTTCTATCTACTGCAGAGAGTACGTCGGATTAGTACAGTAAACCCCAGTTTCCATCTACTGCAGAGAGTACGCCGACTAGTACAGAACAGTTTCCATCTACTGCAGAGAGAGTACGTCGGATTAGTACAGAACAGTTTCCATCTACTGCACGCAGAGAGTACGTCGAATTAGTACAGAACAGTTTCCATCTACTGCAGAGAGAGCACGTCGAATTAGTACAGAACAGTTTCCATCTACTGCAGAGAGAGTACGTCGAATTAGTACAGAACAGTTTCCATCTACTGCAGAGAGAGTACGTCGAATTAGTACAGAACAGTTTCCATCTACTGCAGAGAGAGCACGTCGAATTAGTACAGAACAGTTTCCATCTACTGCAGAGAGAGCACGTCGAATTAGTACAGAACAGTTTCCATCTACTGCAGAGAGAGCACGTCGAATTAGTACAGAACAGTTTCCATCTACTGCAGAGAGAGCACGTCGAATTAGTACAGAACAGTTTCCATCTACTGCAGAGAGAGCACGTCGAATTAGTACAGAACAGTTTCCATCTACTGCAGAGAGAGTACGTCGAATTAGTACAGAACAGTTTCTATCTACTGCAGAGAGAGTACGTCGAATTAGTACAGAACAGTTTCTATCTACTGCAGAGAGAGTACGTCGAATTAGTACAGAACAGTTTCCATCTACTGCAGAGAGAGTACGTCGAATTAGTACAGAACAGTTTCCATCTACTGCAGAGAGAGTACGTCGAATTAGTACAGAACAGTTTCTATCTACTGCAGAGAGAGTACGTCGAATTAGTACAGAACAGTTTCTATCTACTGCAGAGAGAGTACGTCGAATTAGTACAGAACAGTTTCTATCTACTGCAGAGAGAGTACGTCGAATTAGTACAGAACAGTTTCCATCTACTGCAGAGAGAGTACGTCGAATTAGTACAGAACAGTTTCCATCTACTGCAGAGAGAGTACGTCGAATTAGTACAGAACAGTTTCCATCTACTGCAGAGAGAGTACGTCGAATTAGTACAGAACAGTTTCTATCTACTGCAGAGAGAGTACGTCGAATTAGTACAGAACAGTTTCTATCTACTGCAGAGAGAGTACGTCGAATTAGTACAGAACAGTTTCTATCTACTGCAGAGAGAGTACGTCGAATTAGTACAGAACAGTTTCTATCTACTGCAGAGAGAGTACGTCGAATTAGTACAGAACAGTTTCATCTACAGAGAGAGTACAGAACAGTTTCTATCTACTGCAGAGAGAGTACGTCGAATTAGTACAGAACAGTTTCTATCTACTGCAGAGAGAGTACGTCGAATTAGTACAGAACAGTTTCCATCTACTGCAGAGAGAGTACGTCGAATTAGTACAGAACAGTTTCCATCTACTGCAGAGAGAGTACGTCGAATTAGTACAGAACAGTTTCCATCTACTGCAGAGAGAGCACGTCGAATTAGTACAGAACAGTTTCTATCTACTGCAGAGAGAGTACGTCGAATTAGTACAGAACAGTTTCTATCTACTGCAGAGAGAGTACGTCGAATTAGTACAGAACAGTTTCTATCTACTGCAGAGAGTACGTCGAATTAGTACAGAACAGTTTCTATCTACTGCAGAGAGAGTACGTCGAATTAGTACAGAACAGTTTCCATCTACTGCAGAGAGAGTACGTCGAATTAGTACAGAACAGTTTCCATCTACTGCAGAGAGAGTACGTCGAATTAGTACAGAACAGTTTCCATCTACTGCAGAGAGAGTACGTCGAATTAGTACAGAACAGTTTCCATCTACTGCAGAGAGAGTACGTCGAATTAGTACAGAACAGTTTCCATCTACTGCAGAGAGAGCACGTCGAATTAGTACAGAACAGTTTCCATCTACTGCAGAGAGAGCACGTCGAATTAGTACAGAACAGTTTCCATCTACTGCAGAGAGAGCACGTCGAATTAGTACAGAACAGTTTCCATCTACTGCAGAGAGAGCACGTCGAATTAGTACAGAACAGTTTCCATCTACTGCAGAGAGAGCACGTCGAATTAGTACAGAACAGTTTCCATCTACTGCAGAGAGAGTACGTCGAATTAGTACAGAACAGTTTCTATCTACTGCAGAGAGAGTACGTCGAATTAGTACAGAACAGTTTCTATCTACTGCAGAGAGAGTACGTCGAATTAGTACAGAACAGTTTCCATCTACTGCAGAGAGAGTACGTCGAATTAGTACAGAACAGTTTCCATCTACTGCAGGAGAGTACGTCGAATTAGTACAGAACAGTTTCTATCTACTGCAGAGAGAGTACGTCGAATTAGTACAGAACAGTTTCTATCTACTGCAGAGAGAGTACGTCGAATTAGTACAGAACAGTTTCTATCTACTGCAGAGAGAGTACGTCGAATTAGTACAGAACAGTTTCCATCTACTGCAGAGAGAGTACGTCGAATTAGTACAGAACAGTTTCCATCTACTGCAGAGAGAGTACGTCGAATTAGTACAGAACAGTTTCCATCTACTGCAGAGAGAGTACGTCGAATTAGTACAGAACAGTTTCTATCTACTGCAGAGAGAGTACGTCGAATTAGTACAGAACAGTTTCTATCTACTGCAGAGAGAGTACGTCGAATTAGTACAGAACAGTTTCTATCTACTGCAGAGAGAGTACGTCGAATTAGTACAGAACAGTTTCTATCTACTGCAGAGAGTACGTCGAATTAGTACAGAACAGTTTCTATCTACTGCAGAGAGTACGTCGAATTAGTACAGAACAGTTTCTATCTACTGCAGAGAGAGTACGTCGAATTAGTACAGAACAGTTTCTATCTACTGCAGAGAGAGTACGTCGAATTAGTACAGAACAGTTTCTATCTACTGCAGAGAGAGTACGTCGAATTAGTACAGAACAGTTTCTATCTACTGCAGAGAGAGTACGTCGAATTAGTACAGAACAGTTTCTATCTACTGCAGAGAGAGTACGTCGAATTAGTACAGAACAGTTTCTATCTACTGCAGAGAGAGTACGTCGAATTAGTACAGAACAGTTTCTATCTACTGCAGAGAGAGTACAGAACAGTTTCTATCTACTGCAGAGAGAGTACGTCGAATTAGTACAGAACAGTTTCTATCTACTGCAGAGAGAGTACGTCGAATTAGTACAGAACAGTTTCCATCTACTGCAGAGAGAGTACGTCGAATTAGTACAGAACAGTTTCCATCTACTGCAGAGAGAGTACGTCGAATTAGTACAGAACAGTTTCCATCTACTGCAGAGAGAGTACGTCGAATTAGTACAGAACAGTTTCTATCTACTGCAGAGAGTACGTCGAATTAGTACAGAACAGTTTCTATCTACTGCAGAGAGAGTACGTCGAATTAGTACAGAACAGTTTCTATCTACTGCAGAGAGAGTACGTCGAATTAGTACAGAACAGTTTCTATCTACTGCAGAGAGAGTACGTCGAATTAGTACAGAACAGTTTCCATCTACTGCAGAGAGAGTACGTCGAATTAGTACAG
This sequence comes from Oncorhynchus nerka, assembly GCF_034236695.1. Classification (NCBI taxonomy): domain Eukaryota; kingdom Metazoa; phylum Chordata; class Actinopteri; order Salmoniformes; family Salmonidae; genus Oncorhynchus; species Oncorhynchus nerka. The sequence goes on along the minus strand of NW_027033417.1, from coordinate 693 downwards.
AACAGTTTCCATCTACTGCAGAGAGAGCACGTCGAATTAGTACAGAACAGTTTCCATCTACTGCAGAGAGAGTACGTCGAATTAGTACAGAACAGTTTCCATCTACTGCAGAGAGAGTACGTCGAATTAGTACAGAACAGTTTCCATCTACTGCAGAGAGAGCACGTCGAATTAGTACAGAACAGTTTCCATCTACTGCAGAGAGTACGTCGAATTAGTACAGAACAGTTTCCATCTACTGCAGAGAGAGCACGTCGAATTAGTACAGAACAGTTTCTATCTACTGCAGAGAAGTACGTCGAATTAGTACAGAACAGTTTCCATCTACTGCAGAGAGAGTACGTCGAATTAGTACAGAACAGTTTCCATCTACTGCAGAGAGAGTACGTCGAATTAGTACAGAACAGTTTCCATCTACTGCAGAGAGAGTACGTCGAATTAGTACAGAACAGTTTCCATCTACTGCAGAGAGAGTACGTCGAATTAGTACAGAACAGTTTCTATCTACTGCAGAGAGTACGTCGAATTAGTACAGAACAGTTTCCATCTACTGCAGAGAGAGTACGTCTAATTAGTACAGAACAGTTTCCATCTACTGCAGAGAGAGTACGTCGAATTAGTACAGAACAGTTTCTATCTACTGCAGAGAGAGTACGTCGAATTAGTACAGAACAGTTTCTATCTACTGCAGAG
>NW_027033416.1:0-6180 GCF_034236695.1 Oncorhynchus nerka | reverse complement strand
ACCTGACTAGTTCTGTCTAGTGTTGTAAGGCCTAGTTACATGGTCTGTAACCTGACTCGCTCTGTCTAGTGGTCTGAGGCCTAGGTACATGGTCTGTAACCTGACTCATTCTGTCTAGGGGTCTAAGGCCTAGTTACATGGTCTGTAACCTGACTTGTTCTGTCTAGTGGTCTAAGGCCTAGTTACATGGTCTGGAACCTGACTCGTTCTGTCTAGTGGTCTGAGGCCTAGTTACATGGTCTGGAACCTGACTCGTTCTGTCTAGTGGTCTGAGGCCTAGTTACATGGTCTGGAACCTGACTCGTTCTGTCTAGTGGTCTGAGGCCTAGTTACATGGTCTGGAACCTGACTCGTTCTGTCTAGTGGTCTAAGGCCTAGTTACATGGTCTGGAACCTGACTCGTTCTGTCTAGTGGTCTAAGGCCTAGTTACATGGTCTGGAACCTGACTCGTTCTGTCTAGTGGTCTGAGGCCTAGTTACATGGTCTGGAACCTGACTCGTTCTGTCTAGTGGTCTAAGGCCTAGTTACATGGTCTGGAACCTGACTCGTTCTGTCTAGTGGTCTAAGGCCTAGTTACATGGTCTGGAACCTGACTCGTTCTGTCTAGTGGTCTAAGGCCTAGTTACATGGTCTGGAACCTGACTCGTTCTGTCTAGGTGGTCTAAGGCCTAGTTACATGGTCTGGAACCTGACTCGTTCTGTCTAGTGGTCTAAGGCCTAGTTACATGGTCTGGAACCTGACTCGTTCTGTCTAGTGGTCTAAGGCCTAGTTACATGGTCTGTAACCTGACTCTTTCTGTCTAGTGGTCTAAGGCCTAGTTACATGGTCTGGAACCTGACTCGTTCTGTCTAGTGGTCTGAGGCCTAGTTACATGGTCTGGAACCTGACTCGTTCTGTCTAGTGGTCTAAGGCCTAGCTACATGGTCTGGAACCTGACTCGTTCTGTCTAGTGGTCTAAGGCCTAGTTACATGGTCTGGAACCTGACTCGTTCTGTCTAGTGGTCTAAGGCCTAGTTACATGGTCTGGAACCTGACTTGTTCTGTCTAGTGGTCTAAGGCCTAGTTACATGGTCTGGAACCTGACTCGTTCTGTCTAGTGGTCTAAGGCCTAGTTACATGGTCTGGAACCTGACTTAGTTCTGTCTAGTGGTCTAAGGCCTAGCTACATGGTCTGGAACCTGACTAGTTCTGTCTAGTGGTCTAAGGCCTAGTTACATGGTCTGTAACCTGACTCGTTCTGTCTAGTGGTCTGAGGCCTAGGTACATGGTCTGTAACCTGACTCATTCTGTCTAGTGGTCTAAGGCCTAGTTACATGGTCTGTAACCTGACTTGTTCTGTCTAGTGGTCTAAGGCCTAGTTACATGGTCTGGAACCTGACTCGCTCTGTCTAGTGGTCTGAGGCCTAGTTACATGGTCTGGAACCTGACTCGTTCTGTCTAGTGGTCTAAGGCCTAGCTACATGGTCTGTAACCTGACTCATTCTGTCTAGTGGTCTAAGGCCTAGTTACATGGTCTGGAACCTGACTCGTTCTGTCTAGTGGTCTGAGGCCTAGTTACATGGTCTGGAACCTGACTCGTTCTGTCTAGTGGTCTAAGGCCTAGCTACATGGTCTGGAACCTGACTCGTTCTGTCTAGTGGTCTAAGGCCTAGTTACATGGTCTGGAACCTGACTCGTTCTGTCTAGTGGTCTAAGGCCTAGTTACATGGTCTGGAACCTGACTCGTTCTGTCTAGTGGTCTAAGGCCTAGTTACATGGTCTGGAACCTGACTCGTTCTGTCTAGTGGTCTAAGGCCTAGTTACATGGTCTGGAACCTGACTCGTTCTGTCTAGTGGTCTAAGGCCTAGTTACATGGTCTGGAACCTGACTCGTTCTGTCTAGTGGTCTAAGGCCTAGTTACATGGTCTGGAACCTGACTCGTTCTGTCTAGTGGTCTAAGGCCTAGTTACATGGTCTGGAACCTGACTCGTTCTGTCTAGTGGTCTAAGGCCTAGTTACATGGTCTGGAACCTGACTCGTTCTGTCTAGTGGTCTAAGGCCTAGCTACATGGTCTGTAACCTGACTCATTCTGTCTAGTGGTCTAAGGCCTAGTTACATGGTCTGGAACCTGACTCGTTCTGTCTAGTGGTCTGAGGCCTAGTTACATGGTCTGGAACCTGACTCGTTCTGTCTAGTGGTCTAAGGCCTAGTTACATGGTCTGTAACCTGACTCATTCTGTCTAGTGGTCTAAGGCCTAGTTACATGGTCTGGAACCTGACTCGTTCTGTCTAGTGGTCTGAGGCCTAGTTACATGGTCTGTAACCTGACTCGTTCTGTCTAGTGGTCTAAGGCCTAGTTACATGGTCTGTAACCTGACTCGTTCTGTCTAGTGGTCTAAGGCCTAGTTACATGGTCTGGAACCTGACTCGTTCTGTCTAGTGGTCTAAGGCCTAGTTACATGGTCTGGAACCTGACTAGTTCTGTCTAGTGGTCTAAGGCCTAGTTACATGGTCTGGAACCTGACTCGTTCTGTCTAGTGGTCTAAGGCCTAGTTACATGGTCTGGAACCTGACTCGTTCTGTCTAGTGGTCTAAGTCCTAGTTACATGGTCTGGAACCTGACTAGTTCTGTCTAGTGGTCTAAGGCCTAGTTACATGGTCTGTAACCTGACTCGCTCTGTCTAGTGGTCTGAGGCCTAGGTACATGGTCTGTAACCTGACTCATTCTGTCTAGTGGTCTAAGGCCTAGCTACATGGTCTGTAACCTGACTCGTTCTGTCTAGTGGTCTAAGGCCTAGTTACATGGTCTGGAACCTGACTCGTTCTGTCTAGTGGTCTGAGGCCTAGTTACATGGTCTGGAACCTGACTCGTTCTGTCTAGTGGTCTAAGGCCTAGCTACATGGTCTGTAACCTGACTCATTCTGTCTAGTGGTCTAAGGCCTAGTTACATGGTCTGGAACCTGACTCGTTCTGTCTAGTGGTCTAAGGCCTAGTTACATGGTCTGGAACCTGACTCGTTCTGTCTAGTGGTCTAAGGCCTAGTTACATGGTCTGGAACCTGACTCGTTCTGTCTAGTGGTCTAAGGCCTAGTTACATGGTCTGGAACCTGACTCTGTTCTGTCTAGTGGTCTAAGGCCTAGTTACATGGTCTGTAACCTGACTCGTTCTGTCTAGTGGTCTAAGGCCTAGTTACATGGTCTGGAACCTGACTCGTTCTGTCTAGTGGTCTAAGGCCTAGTTACATGGTCTGGAACCTGACTCGCTCTGTCTAGTGGTCTAAGGCCTAGTTACATGGTCTGGAACCTGACTCGTTCTGTCTAGTGGTCTAAGGCCTAGTTACATGGTCTGGAACCTGACTCGTTCTGTCTAGTGGTCTAAGGCCTAGTTACATGGTCTGGAACCTGACTCGTTCTGTCTAGTGGTCTAAGGCCTAGTTACATGGTCTGGAACCTGACTCGTTCTGTCTAGTGGTCTAAGGCCTAGTTACATGGTCTGGAACCTGACTCGTTCTGTCTAGTGGTCTAAGGCCTAGTTACATGGTCTGGAACCTGACTCGTTCTGTCTAGTGGTCTAAGGCCTAGTTACATGGTCTGGAACCTGACTCGTTCTGTCTAGTGGTCTAAGGCCTAGTTACATGGTCTGGAACCTGACTAGTTCTGTCTAGTGGTCTAAGGCCTAGTTACATGGTCTGGAACCTGACTCGTTCTGTCTAGTGGTCTAAGGCCTAGTTACATGGTCTGTAACCTGACTCGTTCTGTCTAGTGGTCTGAGGCCTAGGTACATGGTCTGTAACCTGACTCATTCTGTCTAGGGGTCTAAGGCCTAGTTACATGGTCTGTAACCTGACTTGTTCTGTCTAGTGGTCTAAGGCCTAGTTACATGGTCTGGAACCTGACTCGTTCTGTCTAGTGGTCTAAGGCCTAGTTACATGGTCTGGAACCTGACTCGTTCTGTCTAGTGGTCTAAGGCCTAGTTACATGGTCTGGAACCTGACTAGTTCTGTCTAGTGGTCTAAGTCCTAGCTACATGGTCTGTAACCTGACTCGTTCTGTCTAGTGGTCTGAGGCCTAGCTACATGGTCTGGAATCTGAGTCGTTCTGTCTAGTGGTCTAAGGCCTAGTTACATGGTCTGGAACCTGACTCGTTCTGTCTAGTGGTCTGAGGCCTAGTTACATGGTCTGGAACCTGACTCGTTCTGTCTAGTGGTCTAAGGCCTAGTTACATGGTCTGGAACCTGACTCGTTCTGTCTAGTGGTCTAAGGCCTAGTTACATGGTCTGGAACCTGACTCGTTCTGTCTAGTGGTCTAAGGCCTAGTTACATGGTCTGGAACCTGACTCGTTCTGTCTAGTGGTCTAAGGCCTAGTTACATGGTCTGTAACCTGACTCGTTCTGTCTAGTGGTCTAAGGCCTAGCTACATGGTCTGTAACCTGACTCATTCTGTCTAGTGGTCTAAGGCCTAGTTACATGGTCTGTAACCTGACTTGTTCTGTCTAGTGGTCTAAGGCCTAGTTACATGGTCTGGAACCTGACTCGTTCTGTCTAGTGGTCTAAGGCCTAGTTACATGGTCTGGAACCTGACTCGTTCTGTCTAGTGGTCTAAGTCCTAGCTACATGGTCTGGAACCTGACTAGTTCTGTCTAGTGTTGTAAGGCCTAGTTACATGGTCTGTAACCTGACTCGTTCTGTCTAGTGGTCTGAGGCCTAGGTACATGGTCTGTAACCTGACTCATTCTGTCTAGGGGTCTAAGGCCTAGTTACATGGTCTGTAACCTGACTTGTTCTGTCTAGTGGTCTAAGGCCTAGTTACATGGTCTGGAACCTGACTCGTTCTGTCTAGTGGTCTGAGGCCTAGTTACATGGTCTGGAACCTGACTCGTTCTGTCTAGTGGTCTAAGGCCTAGTTACATGGTCTGGAACCTGACTCGTTCTGTCTAGTGGTCTAAGGCCTAGTTACATGGTCTGGAACCTGACTCGTTCTGTCTAGTGGTCTAAGGCCTAGTTACATGGTCTGGAACCTGACTCGTTCTGTCTAGTGGTCTAAGGCCTAGTTACATGGTCTGGAACCTGACTCGTTCTGTCTAGTGGTCTAAGGCCTAGTTACATGGTCTGGAACCTGACTCGTTCTGTCTAGTGGTCTGAGGCCTAGTTACATCGTCTGGAACCTGACTCGTTCTGTCTAGTGGTCTGAGGCCTAGTTACATGGTCTGGAACCTGACTCGTTCTGTCTAGTGGTCTAAGGCCTAGCTACATGGTCTGTAACCTGACTCGTTCTGTCTAGTGGTCTAAGGCCTAGTTACATGGTCTGGAACCTGACTCGTTCTGTCTAGTGGTCTGAGGCCTAGTTACATGGTCTGGAACCTGACTCGCTCTGTCTAGTGGTCTAAGGCCTAGTTACATGGTCTGTAACCTGACTCGTTCTGTCTAGTGGTCTGAGGCCTAGTTACATGGTCTGGAACCTGACTCGTTCTGTCTAGTGGGTCTAAGGCCTAGTTACATGGTCTGGAACCTGACTCGTTCTGTCTAGTGGTCTAAGGCCTAGTTACATGGTCTGGAACCTGACTCGTTCTGTCTAGTGGTCTAAGGCCTAGTTACATGGTCTGGAACCTGACTCGCTCTGTCTAGTGGTCTAAGGCCTAGCTACATGGTCTGGAACCTGACTCGCTCTGTCTAGTGGTCTAAGGCCTAGTTACATGGTCTGGAACCTGACTCGTTCTGTCTAGTGGTCTCAAGGCCTAGTTACATGGTCTGGAACCTGACTCGTTCCTGTCCAGTGGTCTAAGGCCTAGTTACATGGTCTGGAACCTGACTCGTTCTGTCTAGTGGTCTAAGGCCTAGTTACATGGTCTGGAACCTGACTCGCTCTGTCTAGTGGTCTAAGGCCTAGTTACATGGTCTGGAACCTGACTCGTTCTGTCTAGTGGTCTGAGGCCTAGTTACATGGTCTGTAACCTGACTCGCTCTGTCTAGTGGTCTGAGGCCTAGGTACATGGTCTGTAACCTGACTCATTCTGTCTAGGGGTCTAAGGCCTAGTTACATGGTCTGTAACCTGACCTGTTCTGTCTAGTGGTCTGAGGCCTAGTTACATGGTCTGGAACCTGACTCGTTCTGTCTAGTGGTCTAAGGCCTAGTTACATGGTCTGGAACCTGACTCGTTCCTGTCTAGTGGTCTAAGGCCTAGCTACATGGTCTGG
>NW_027033415.1:0-6179 GCF_034236695.1 Oncorhynchus nerka | reverse complement strand
TTCTATATCTCCTCTCTAGAGACTGTAACGCTCTAACTAGACAATAGAGACTGTAGCACTCTGACTAGACAATAGAGACTGTAGCACTCTGACTAGACAATAGAGACTGTAACACTCTGACTAGACAATAGTGACTGTAACACTGACTGTAGACAATAGAGACTAACACTCTGACTAGACAATAGAGACTGTAGCACTATGACTAGACAATAGAGACTGTAACACTGACTGTAGACAATAGAGACTGTAGCACTCTGACTGTAGACAATAGAGACTAACACTCTGACTAGACAATAGAGACTGTAACACTCTGACTAGACAATAGAGACTGTAACACTCTGACTGTAGACAATAGAGACTGTAGCACTCTGACTGTAGACAATGGAGACTGTAACACTCTGACTAGACAATAGAGACTGTAGCACTCTGACTGTAGACAATAGAGACTGTAGCACTCTGACTAGACAATAGAGACTGTAGCACTCTGACTAGACAATAGAGACTGTAACACTCTGACTGTAGACAATAGAGACTGTAGCACTCTGACTGTAGACAATAGAGACTGTAGCACTCTGACTAGACAATAGAGACTGTAACGCTCTAACTAGACAATAGAGACTGTAACACTCTGACTGTAGACAATAGAGACTGTAGCACTCTGATTGTAGACAATAGAGACTGTAACACTCTGACTAGACAATAGAGACTGTAACACTCTGACTAGACAATAGAGACTGTAACACTCTGACTAGACAATAGAGACTGTAGCACTCTGACTAGACAATATAGACTGTAACACTCTGACTGTAGACAATAGAGACTGTAGCACTCTGACTAGACAATAGAGACTGTAGCACTCTGACTAGACAATAGAGACTGTAGCACTCTGACTGTAGACAATAGAGACTGTAGCACTCTGACTAGACAATAGAGACTGTAGCACTCTGACTGTAGACAATAGAGACTGTAACACTCTGACTGTAGACAATAGAGACTGTAGCACTCTGACCAGACAATAGAGACTGTAGCACTCTGACTAGACAATAGAGACTGTAACACTCTGACTGTAGACAATAGAGACTGTAACACTCTGACTGTAGACAATAGAGACTGTAGCACTCTGACTAGACAATATAGACTGTAACACTCTGACTGTAGACAATAGAGACTGTAGCACTCTGACTGTAGACAATAGAGACTGTAGCACTCTGACTAGACAATAGAGACTGTAGCACTCTGACTAGACAATAGAGACTGTAACACTCTGACTGTAGACAATAGAGACTGTAGCACTCTGACTGTAGACAATAGAGACTGTAGCACTCTGAATAGACAATAGAGACTGTAACGCTCTAACTAGACAATAGAGACTGTAACACTCTGACTGTAGACAATAGAGACTGTAGCACTCTGATTGTAGACAATAGAGACTGTAACACTCTGACTAGACAATAGAGACTGTAACACTCTGACTAGACAATAGAGACTGTAACACTCTGACTAGACAATAGAGACTGTAGCACTCTGACTAGACAATATAGACTGTAACACTCTGACTGTAGACAATAGAGACTGTAGCACTCTGACTAGACAATAGAGACTGTAGCACTCTGACTAGACAATAGAGACTGTAGCACTCTGACTGTAGACAATAGAGACTGTAGCACTCTGACTAGACAATAGAGACTGTAGCACTCTGACTGTAGACAATAGAGACTGTAACACTCTGACTGTAGACAATAGAGACTGTAGCACTCTGACCAGACAATAGAGACTGTAGCACTCTGACTAGACAATAGAGACTGTAACACTCTGACTGTAGACAATAGAGACTGTAACACTCTGACTGTAGACAATAGAGACTGTAGCACTCTGACTAGACAATATAGACTGTAACACTCTGACTGTAGACAATAGAGACTGTAGCACTCTGACTAGACAATAGAGACTGTAGCACTCTGACTAGACAATAGAGACTGTAGCACTCTGACTAGACAATAGAGACTGTAACACTCTGACTAGACAATGGAGACTGTAGCACTCTGACTAGACAATAGAGACTGCAACACTCTGACTGCAGACAATAGAGACTGTAGCACTCTGACTCAGACAATAGAGACTGTAACACTCTGACTCAGACAATAGAGACTTTTAACGCTCTAACTAGACACAGAGACTGTAACACTCTGACTGTGATTACAGAGACTGTAACACTCTGACTGTAGACAATAGAGACTGCAGCACTCTGGCACTCTGACTAGACAATAGAGACTGTAACACTCTGACTGTCAGACAATAGAGACTGCACTCTGACTGTAGACAACAGAGACTAACACTCTGACTAGACAATAGAGACTAACACTCTGACTGCAGACAATAGAGACCAACACCTGACTGGGTAGACACAGAGACTGTAGCACTCTGACTGCAGACAATAGAGACCGTAGCACTCTGACTGTAGACAATAGAGACTGTAGCACTCTGACAGACAGATAGAGACTGCAACGCCTAACTAGACAATAGAGACTAAATATCTGACTAGACATGAGACTGTAACACTCTGACTAGACAACAGACTGTAACACTCTGACTGTAGACAATAGAGACCAGCACTCTGACCAGACAATAGACTCAATACCTTGACTGTAGAGACACAGAGACTGTAGCATAATTTAATTGCATTACAGAGACTCAGCACCTGACCAGACAACAGAGACCGCAACACTCTGACTGTAGACAATAGAGACTGTAGCACTCTGACTGCAGACACAGAGACTGTAGCACTCTGACTGCAGGCACAGAGACTAACACTCTGACTGATTGGGCAAGAGACTGTAGCACTCCGACTGTAGACAATAGAGACTAACACTCTGACCAGACAATAGAGACTGTAACACTCTGACTAGACAATAGAGACTGTAACACTCTGACTGTAGACAGTAGAGACTGTGGCACTCCGACTGTAGACAATAGAGACTAACACTCTGACTGTAGACAATAGAGACTGTAACACTCTGACTAGACAATAGAGACTGTAACACTCTGACTGTAGACAATAGAGACTGTAACGCTCTAACTAGACAATAGAGACTGTAACACTCTGACTAGACAATAGAGACTGTAGCACTCTGACTAGACAATAGAGACTGTAACACTCTGACTAGACAATAGAGACTGTAACACTCTGACTGTAGACAATAGAGACTGTAGCACTCTGATTGTAGACAATAGAGACTGTAACACTCTGACTAGACAATAGAGACTGTAACACTCTGACTAGACAATAGAGACTGTAACACTCTGACTGTAGACAATAGAGACTGTAACACTCTGACTAGACAAAAGAGACTGTAGCAATCTTGATTGTAGACAATAGAGACTGTAACACTCTGACTAGACAATAGAGACTGTAACACTCTGACTAGACAATAGAGACTGTAACACTCTGACTGTAGACAATAGAGACTGTAACACTCTGACTAGACAATAGAGACTGTAGCACTCTGATTGTAGACAATAGAGACGGTAGCACTCTGACTAGACAATAGAGACTGTAACACTCTGACTGTAGACAATAGAGACTGTAGCACTCTGACTGTAGACAATAGAGACTGTAGCACTCTGACTAGACAATAGAGACGGTAGCACTCTGACTGTAGACAGTAGAGACTGTAACACTCTGACTAGGCAATAGAGACTGTAACACTCTGACTGTAGACAATAGAGACTAACACTCTGACTAGACAATAGAGACTGTAGCACTCTGACTTGACAATAGAGACTGTAACACTCTGACTAAACAATAGAGACTGTAACACTGACTGTAGACAATAGAGACTGTAGCACTCTGACTAGACAATAGAGACTGTAGCACTCTGACTAGACAATAGAGACTGTAGCACTCTGACTAGACAATAGAGACTGTAGCACTCTGACTAGACAATAGAGACTGTAACACTGACTGTAGACAATAGAGACTGTAGCACTCTGACTGTAGACACTAGAGACTAACACTCTGACTAGACAATAGAGACTGTAACACTCTGACTAGACAATAGAGACTGTAATTACCCTTTTAAGGATGTTGCGAATTTTCGCAGCTTTTTGTTAAAAATCGTGCAATATTTCAGCACCCTGCTATTCATGCCAGGAATATAGTACATGCATATGAGTAGTATGTGTGGATAGAAAACACTCAGACGTTTCCAAAACTGTTTAAATCACGCCTGTGGCATTTACAGAACGGGCGTTTCATCGAAAATTGCATGAAAATCTGTTCACTGAAAATGGAAAAATATATCCTTCCGCGACTACAGGCAATTGTTAAAAGTGAACCGAATTAAATAGAGCCGAGTTTACACTGCCTACAGCTTCCACAGGTTGTCTAGAGTCATGTCATTTGATTCGCAATTGATTCTTGGTCTAAGCCAAACAAGGGAACTCCTTCCCTAATGTCTCCGCCCAGATTTTTGGTCGACCATTTCCAGAAATCTTTTCTCTACGGACAAGCTAAACATTTCACATCGCCTCTTGAGGAATTTTATAAAACTATTAACGTGTACTAATACCTAAAGTTGCATTACAAAAGTATTTAGAAGTGTTTGTGAAAGTTTATCGTCGACTTTTAGATTTTTAAAAACGACGTTACGTTATGAAATGCTAATTTTTTCTTTACTCGCACAGTATTCCTAGCTCGATATCTAGGCTATATATGGACCGATGACCGAAAAAGACCCTAAATGATGTTTATGGACATCTAGGAGTGCCAAGAAAGAAGCTCACAAAAGGTAATGAATGTTTTATATTTTATTTCCAAAGCCACTTGCGACGGCTAACGCAAAATCTGTCACGTTTTAGGTGACGTTGCAGTATTTTTTGAGGGTGCATGGTATCAGATAATAGCTTCTCATGCTTTCCCTAAAAGCATTTTACAAATCTGACTCGGTGGATAGATCTACAAATAAGTGTAGCTTTAATTCAGTATATTGTACTTCAATTTTAATGAAAGTTTGAGGTTTATCAACCTCTATGGGTGGCGCTCTTGAGCATTTCCGCTGATTGTGGTCCCCACTTCGGTACCACGTCCTTAAAACTTGTTATGGAAGCGCTTCCCCATTGGGAATCGAATTTTCTGAAATTTCAAGTGCACCACGCATAGTTTATGATAAAAATCAAAATGTCATAAAAATTGACATCCAATATACCAAATTAAAGCTACACTCGTTGTGAATCTATCCACCAAGTCAGATTTGTAAAATCATTTTCTGGGAAAGCATGAGACGCTATTATCTGTACCATGCAGCCTCACATCACAAAAACGACAGATTTTTCGTTAGCGCTCGCAAACGAAAAGGCTGAAATAAAATATAAAACATTCCTTACCTTTGACGAGCTTCATTCTTGGCACTCCTAGATGTCCCATAAACATCATTTAGGGTCTTTTTCGATTAAATCGGTCCATATATAGCCTAGATATCGAGCTAGGAATACCTTGGAATTTGAGGAAAAAATTAGCATTTTATAACGTAACGTCATTTTTAAATGCCAAAAGTCGACGATAAACTTTCAGCAAAACACTTCGAAATACTTTTGTAATGCAACTTTAGGTATTAGTACACGTTAATAAGCTTATAAAATACCTCAGGAGGCGGTGTGAAATCGTTAGCTGGTCCGTGGAGAAAATATGTTTGAAAATGGTCGCTCCAAAATCTGGGCGGTGGCAGTAGGAAAGTAGTTCCCTTGTTTGGGTTAGACCAAGAATCAATTGTGAAACTAATGACGTAACTCTCAGACAGCATGGGGAAGCTGTAGCCAATGAGAACTCGGCTCTATTTAATTCTGTTCTCTGTAAACAAATGCCTGCAGGCGCGGAAGAATATATTTTTACATTTTCAGTGAACAGATTTTCATGCACTATTCGACCGAAACGCACGTTCTGTAAATGGCACAGGCGTGATTTAAACAGTTTTGGAAAGGTCTGACTGTTTTCTAGCCACACACACTAACCAAATGAACGTACCATATTCCTGGCATGAATAGCAGGGCGCTGAAATGTTGCGCGATTTTTTTTTAAAGACTGCGAAAATTCGCATGCTCCATAACAAGTTTTAACAAGAACACTGACTGTAGACAATATAGACTGTAGCACTCTGACTGTAGGCAATAGAGACTGTATTACT
>NW_027033414.1:0-5000 GCF_034236695.1 Oncorhynchus nerka | reverse complement strand
CAATGCTCCCTCTACACACACTCTCCCTCACACACACCTCATACCTCAATGCTCCCTCTACACACACACCTCATACCTCAATGCTCCCTCTACACACACACCTCATACCTCAATACTCCCTCTACACACCTCATACCTCAATGCTCCCTCTACACACACTCTCCCTACACACACCTCATACCTCAATGCTCCCTCTACACACACTCTCCCTCTACACACACCTCTTACCTCAATGCTCCCTCTACACACACACCTCTTACCTCAATGCTCCCTCTCTACACACACCTCCTACCTCAATGCTCCTCTACACACACCTCTTACCTCAATGCTCCTCTACACACACCTCTTACCTCAATGCTCCTCTACACACACCTCTTACCTCAATGCTCCCTCTACACACACCTTTACCTCAATGCTCCTCTACACACACACACCTCATACCTCAATGCTCCCTCTACACACACTCTCCCTGCACACACACCTCATACCTCAATACTCCTCTACACACCTCATACCTCAATGCTCCCTCTACACACACTCTCCCTCACACACACCTCATACCTCAATGCTCCCTCTACACACACACCTCATACATACCTCAATGCTCCCTCTACACACACTCTCCCTCACACACACCTCATACCTCAATGCTCCCTCTACACACACTCTCCTCTACACACCTCTTACCTCAATGCTCCTCTACACACACCTCTTACCTCAATGCTCCCTCTACACACACCTCTTACCTCAATGCTCCCTCTACACACACCTCTTACCTCAATGCTCCCTCTACACACACTCTTACCTCAATGCTCCCTCTACACACACCTCTTACCTCAATGCTCCCTCACACACACCTCTTACCTCAATGCTCCTCTACACACACCTCTTACCTCAATGCTCCCTCTACACACACTCTTACCTCAATGCTCCTCTACTACACACCTCATACCTCAATGCTCCCTCTACACACACCTAACATTCTATCCTCAATGCTCCCTCACACTACACTCTTACCTCTACATGCACCTTCTTACCTCACGTTCTACACTAATCATTGATTTCTACCTTCAATGCTCCTCTCACAACAACACCTTCCTACCTCACGTGCTTACACACACCTCTAATTCTCAATGCACCTCACACCTCTTACTCAATGCTCCCTACACACCTACCTCAATGCTCCCACACCTCACCTATGCCCTCCACACACCTCTACACACCTCATACCTCAATGCTCCCTCCACACTCATACCTCAATGCTCCCTCTACACACCTCATACCTCAATGCTCCTCTACAATACCTCAATGCTCTACACACACTCTCATACACTCAATGCTCCCTCTACACACACTCCTCATACACCTCATATGCTCCCTCTACACACCTCTACCTCAATGCTCCTCTACACCTCTACCTCAATGCTCCCTCTACACACCTCATACCTCAATGCTCCCTCTACACACCTCATCCCCTCACACTCCCTCACACCTCATACCTCAATGCTCCCTCACACACACCTCTTACCTCAAAGCTCCCTCTACAGACATCTGAGTGTGTGTGTTGTTGTTGCTGCACTGTGTGTGTCTAGCTCAGGGTCAAACACAATCTGAATATTTAGTCTGGTGTTCCAGCTGAATAACAAGGAGACGTTGGCCAGGAATACACACACACACACACACACACACACACACACACACACACACACACACACACACACACACACACACACACACACACACACACACAGTGTAGTAGCAGTGTGTAGACAGAGACAAATGGAGAAGTCACTGAGCTGGAATCTAATGGGAAGGATCAGGAATGATTTAGATAAATGTGGTTCCTATGAGAAGACAAAGACATTGGACTTTATGTCTTTCTGGTGTGGGTGGGTGGGTGGGTGGGTGGGTAGGTAGGGTGAGTGGGTGAGTGGGTGGGTGGGTGGGGGGATGGGGAGATATAAATACATAAAGACAGTGCACTGTCCCCTTGCTCTTTAGTTTGTGTGTGTGTGTGTGTGTGTGTGTGTGTGTGTGTGTGTGTGTGTGTGTGTGTGTGTGTGTGTGTGTGTGTGTGTGTGTGTTCCTCTTCTCATCCTGGACTTAATGACTGAGACATATGAGGAAGGTGTCTCTGTAATAAGTGACTGTGAACAATGAAACTGTCAACTGTCAGCCTCTCTCCTCCTCTCTCTCCATCTCTCTCTCTTCATATCCTCTCTCCTTCTCTCTCTCCTCCCCTCTCTCTCCTTCTCTCTCTCCTCCTCTCTCTCTTCCTTCTCTCTCCCTCCTCTCTCTCCTCCTCCTCTCTCTTCATATCCTCTCTCCTCCTCTCTCTCCTTCTCTCTCTCTCTCCTTCCTCTCTCTTCATATCTCTCTCCTCTGCTCTCTCCTCTTCATATCCTCTCTCTCTGCTCTCTCCTCCCATCTCTCTTCATATCCTCTCTCGCTCTCTCTCCTCCTCTCTCTCTTCAAATCCTCTCCTCCTCTCTCGCCTTCTCTCTCCTCTCCTCTCTCTTCATATCCTCTCTCGCTCTCTCCTCCTCTCTCTTCATATCCTCTCCTTCTCTCCTCTCTACTCTCCTTCTCTCTCTCATATCTCTCTCTCTGCTCTCTCCTCTCTCTTCATATCCTCTCTCCTCTGCTCTCTCCTCCCATCTCTCTTCATATCCTCTCTCCTTCTCTCTCTCCTCCTCTCTCTCTTCAAATCCTCTCTCCCCTCTCTCTGCTCTCTCTCTCTCCTCTCTCTTCATATCCTCTCTCTCTGCTCTCTCCTCCTCTCTCTTCTATCCTCTCTTCTCTGTCTCCTCTGCTCTCTCCTCCTCTCTCTTCATATCCTCTCTCTCTCTCTCTCTCTCCTTCTCTCTCTCTCTCTCCTTCTCTCTCTTCACTATCCTCTCTCCTTCTCTCTCTCCTCCTCTCTCTTCATATCCTCTCTCTCTGCTCTCTCCTCCGCTCTCTCTTCATATCCTCTCTCCTCCCTCTCTCTTCATATCCTCTCTCCTCCTCTCTCTCCTCCTCTCTCTTCATATCCTCTCTCCTCCTCTCTCTCCTCCTCTCTCTCTTCATATCCTCTCTCCTCCTCTCTCTTCATATCCTCTCTCCTCCTCTCTCTCCTTCTCTCTCTCTCTCTCCTCTCTCTCTCCTTCTCTCTCTCTCTCCTTCTCTCTCATCATATCCTCTCTCCTCCCTACTCTCTCTCTCTTCATATCCTCTCTCCTCCTCTCTCTCCTTCTCTCTCTCTCTCTCCTCTCTCTCTCTTCATATCCTCTCTCCTCTGCTCTCTCCTCCTCTCTCTTCATATCCTCTCTCCTCCTCTCTCTTCATATCCTCTCTCTCCTCCTCCTCCTCTCTCCTCCTCTCTCTCCTCCCCTCTCTCTTCATATCCTCTCTCCTCCTCTCTCTCCTTCTCTCTCTCTCTCTCCTTCTCTTCATATCCTCTCTCCTCCTCTCTCTCCTCTCTCTCTCCTCCTCTCTCTCCTTCTCTCTCTCTCTCCTTCTCTCTCTTCATATCCTCTCTCCTCTGCTCTCTCCTCCTCTCTCTTCATATCCTCTCTCCTCCTCTCTCTCCTTCTCTCTCTCTCTCTCCTCTCTCTCTTCATATCCTCTCTCCTCTGCTCTCTCTCCTCCTCTCTCTTCATATCCTCTCTCCTCCTGCTCTCTCCTCCGCTCTCTCTTCATAACTCTCTCTCCTCCTCTCTCTTCATATCCTCTCTCTCTCTCTCCTCCTCTCTCTCTCTCCATATCCTCTCTCCTCTCTCTTCATATCCTCTCTCCTCTCTCTCTCCTCTCCTCTCTCTCCTCCTCTCTCTCCTTCTCTCTCCTCTCCCTCTCTCTCCTTCTCTCTCCTCCTCTCTCTCTCCTTCTCTCTCCTCCTCTCTCTCCTTCTCTCTCCTCCTCCTCTCTCCTTCTCTCTCCTCCTCCTCTCTTCATATCCTCTCTCCTCCCCTCTCTCTTCCTATCCTCTCTCCTCTCTCTCTCTCCTTCTCTATCTCTCTCTCCTCTCTCCTCTCCTCTCTCTTCATATCCTCTCTCTCTCTCTCTCTCTCCTCCTCCTCTCTCCTCTCCTCTCCTCTCTCTCTCCTCTCTCCTCTCTCTCCTCTCTCTCTCTCCTCTCTCTCTCCTCCTCTCTCCTCATATCTCTCTCTCCCTCTGCTCTCTCTCTCCTTATCCTCTCTCCTCTGCTCTCTCCTCTCTCTTCATATCCTCTCTCCTCTCTCTCTCTCCTCTCTCTCTCCTTCATATCCTCTTTCCTCTCTCCTCTCGCTCTCTCTCTCCTCTCTCTCTCTCTCTCTCATATCCTCTCTCCTCCTCTCTCTCATCTCCTCTCTCCTCCGCTCTCTCCTCCTCTCTCTCTCTCTCTCTCCTCTCTCATCTCTTCCTCTCTCTTCATTCCGCTCTCTCTCCTCTCTCTCTCTCCTCCTCTCTCTCTCTCTCTCTTCACTATCCTCTCTCCTCCTCTCTCTCTCCTCCTCTCTCCTCTCTCTCTCTCTCCTCTCTCTCTCTTCATATCCTCTCTCCTCCGCTCTCTCCTCCGCTCTCTCCTCCTCTCTCTCTCCTCTCTCTCTCTTCATATCCTCTCTCCTCTCTCTCTTCATATCCTCTCTCTCCTCTCTCTCTCTCTCTCCTCTCTCCTCTCTCTCTCTCCTCCTCTCTCCTCTCTCCTTCTCTTCCTCTCTCTCTCTCTCTCCTCTCTCTCTTCATATCCTCTCTCCCTTCTCTCTCTCTCTCTTCTCTCTCCTCTCTTCATATCCTCTCTCTCTCTCTCTCTCCTTCTATCCTCTCTCCTCTCTCTCTCTATCGCTCTCTCTCTCTCTCTCCTCTCTCTTCATATCCTCTCTCTCTCTCTCTCTCTCTCTCTCTCTTCATATCCTCTCTCCTCTCTCTCTCTCCTCTCTCTCTCCTCTCTCTTCTCTCTCTCTTCATATCCTCTCTCTCCTCTCTCTCCTCTCTCTCATATCCTCTCTCCTCTCCTCTCTCTCCTCTCTCTCTCTCCTCTC
>NW_027033413.1:0-6177 GCF_034236695.1 Oncorhynchus nerka | reverse complement strand
AAATACTAGGAATAGGTTGTCCACCATCTATGTGGTATTCAGTTGGTAAGAGACAGACATTCAGTCAATACTAGGAATAGGTTGTCCTCCATCCATGTGGTATTCAGTTGGTAAGAGACAGACATTCAGTCAATACTAGGAATAGGTTGTCCTCCATCTATGTGTGGTATTCAGTTGGTAAGAGACAGAGCATTCAGTCAATACTAGGAATAGGTTGTCCACCATCTATGTGGTATTCAGTTGGTAAGAGACAGACATTCAGTCAATACCAGGAATAGGTTGTCCACCATCTATGTGGTATTCAGTTGGTAGAGACAGACATTCAGTCAATACCAGGAATAGGTTGTCCACCATCTATGTGGTATTCAGTTGGTAAGAGACAGACATTCAGTAAATACTAGGAATAGGTTGTCCACCATCTATGTGGTATTCAGTTGGTAAGAGACAGACATTCAGTGAATACCAGGAATAGGTTGTCCTCCATCTATGTGGTATTCAGTTGGTAAGAGACAGACATTCAGTAAATACTAGGAATAGGTTGTCCACCATCTATGTGGTATTCAGTTGGTAAGAGACAGACATTCAGTCAATACTAGGAATAGGTTGTCCACCATCTATGTGGTATTCAGTTGGTAAGAGACAGACATTCAGTCAATACTAGGAATAGGTTGTCCTCCATCTATGTGGTATTCAGTTGGTAAGAGACAGACATTCAGTCAATACTAGGAATAGGTTGTCCTCCATCTATGTGGTATTCAGTTGGTAAGAGACAGACATTCAGTCAATACTAGGAATAGGTTGTCCACCATCTATGTGTTGTCCAGACAGAACAGTATTCAGTTGGTAAGAGACAGACATTCAGTCAATACCAGGAATAGGTTGTCCACCATCTATGTGGTATTCAGTTGGTAAGAGACAGACATTCAGTCAATACTAGGAATAGGTTGTCCACCATCTATGTGGTATTCAGTTGGTAAGAGACAGACATTCAGTGAATACCAGGAATAGGTTGTCCTCCATCTATGTGTTGTCCAGACAGAACAGAGAAATAGGCAAAAATAACATTTGATTTAGAGCAATAAAGAAATGGAATAAATTAACTGAGCAAACCAGAAACCTTTCAATATATACATTTAAACATGATTTTAAAACGATTTAAATATAGCACATAGAAATGTTGTGGGACTATAGCAGATGAAGAATCAATATGTTTTAGATGGAGTATTTATTGGGTCATTATATTAGTATATTATGTATGTTTGTAATAGTGTGTTATATGTGTTCGTATTATGAATTGTATTTTAATGTTTAAGGACTTTTGGATGATTCGTCCAAATGAGGACTATAAGAGATCCAAATCTCTCTCTCTCCTTTTCTCTCTCTTTTCCCTCCTTGCACGATCTCTCTCTCTGTGTCCTCTCTCTCTCCTGCTCTCTCTCTCTCTCTCCCTGTTCTCTCTCTCTCTCCTTTTTCTCTCTCCTTTCCCTCCTTACGATCTCTCTCCTGTTCTCTCTCTCGCTCCTGTTCTCTCTCTCTCCTGTTCTCTCTCTCTCTCCTGTTCTCTCTCTCTCTCCTTTTCTCTCTCCTTTCCCTCCTTGCAGATCTCTCTCCTGTTCTCCTCTGGCTCCTATTTCTCTCTCTCTCTCTCTCCTTTTCTCTCCTTTCCCCTCCTTGCACGATCCGCTCCTGTTCTCTCTCTCTCTCTCTCTCTCTCCTTTTCTCTCTCCTTTCCCCCTCCTTGCACAATCTCTCTCCTGTTCTCTCTCTCTCCTGTTCTCTCTCTCTCCTGTTCTCTCTCTCTCTCCCTGTTCTCTCTCTCTCTCCTTTTCTCTCTCCTTTCCCCTCCTTGCCTGATCTCTCTCCTGTTCTCTCTCCTCATTCTCTCTCTCTCTCTCTCTCTCTCTTTACTGCTCTCTCCTTTCCCCTCCTTGCACGATCTCTCTCCTGTTCTTATCTCTCTCTCCACATGCCTATATATGTTTTCCTCCTTGCTGAGTCTATATGCTCTGTTTAACTATATATATATATATTTATATATATATATCATTTTTATATATCGCTCATATGCCATGATATATATACACCAGTATATATATATATAGTTTATATATATATACATAATTTATCTCAGCTCTCTCCTGTTCTCTCTCCCTCTCTCATCCTTCTCTCCTTCACACTCCTTGCCTGATCCTCTCCTGTTCTCTCTCATCTATTTCTCTCTCTCTCTCTCTCTCTCTCCTTTTCTCTCTCACCCTCCTTGCAGATCCCTCTCTCATTCTCTCTCTCCTTTTCTCTCTCATTTCCTCCTTGCACGATCTCGCTCCTGTTTCTCCTCTCTCTCTCTCTCCTTTTCTCTCTCCTTTCCCCTCCTTGCTGAATCTCTCTCCTGTTCTCTCTCTCTCTGTTCTCTCTCTCTCCTGTTCTCTCTCTCTCTCTGTTCTCTCTCTCTCTCCTTTTCTCTCTCCTTTCCCCTCCTTGCACGATCTCTCTCCTGTTCTCTTCTCTCTCCTGTTCTCTCTCTCTCTCCTGTTCTCTCTCCTTTCCCTCCTTGCACGATCTCTCTCCTGTTCTCTCTCTCCTGTTCTCTCTCGTTCATCCTCTCCTGCTTCTCTCTCTTTCTCTCTCCTCTCTCTTCTTCTCTCTCTCTCCTGATTCTCTCTCCTGTTCTCTCTCTCTCTCTGTTCTCTCTCTCCTCCTGTTCTCTCTCCTTTCCTCTCCTTGCACGATCTCTCTCCTGTTCTCTCTCTCTCTCTCTCTCTCCTGTTCTCTCTCTCTCCTTTTCTCTCCTTTTCCCTCCTTGCACGATCTTCCTGTTCTCTCTCTCTCTCCTGTTCTCTCTCCTTTTCTCCTTTCCCCTCCTTGCACGATCTCTCTCCTGTTCTCTCTTCTCTGTTCTCTCTCTCTCTCTCTCCTTTCTCTCTCCTTTCCCCTCCTCCTTGCACGATCTCTCCTGTTCTCTCTCTCTCCTGTTCTCTCTCTCTCTCTCTCTCCTTTCTCTCTCTCTCCTTTTCCCTCCTTGTACGATCTCTCTCCTGTTCTCTCTCTCTCCCTTTTCTCTCTCCTTTCCCCTCCTTGCACGATCTCTCTCCTGTTCTCTCTCTCTCTCTCCTTGTCTTCCTCCTTTCCCTCCTTGCACGATCTCTCCTGTTCTCTCTCTCCTTTTCTCTCCTTTCCCCTCCTTGCACCATCTCTCCTGTTCTCTCTCTCTCACCCTGTCTTCCCTTCTCTCCTTGCACGATCTCTCCTGTTCTCTTCTCCTTTTCTCTCTCTCCTGTTCTCTCTCTCTCCTGTTCTCTCTCTCTCTCTCTCTCTCCTGTTCTCTCTCCTTTCCCTCCTTGCACGATCTCTCTCCTGTTCTCTCTCTCTCCTTTTCTCTCTCCTGTTCTCTCTCTCTCTCTCCTGTTCTCTCTCTCTCTCTCTCTCCTGTTCTCTCTCTCTCCTGTTCTCTCTCCTTTCCTCTCCTTGCACGATCTCTCTCCTGTTCTCTCTCATTTTCTTTCAGTTTCAATTTAAGGGCTTTATTGGCATGGTAAACGTATGTTAACATTGCCAAGGCAAGTGAAGTAGATAATAAACAAAAGTGAAATAAACTATTAAAAATGAACAGTAAACATTACACTCACAAGTTCAGAAAGAACAAATACTTTTAAAATGTCCTATTATGGCTTTATTACAGTGTTGTAATGATGTGAAAATAATTTAAGTACAAAAGGGAAAATAAATAAGCATAAATATGGGTCGTATTTACAATGGTGTTTGTTCTTCACTGGTTGACCTCTTCTTGTGGCAACAGGTCACACGTAGTGTATTTCTGTATTGTTTTAGTGATTCACCATAGTGAAGGCGTAGACTCAGGTTTTCTGGATCTCTGTGTTTTTGGTTGGACAGGTTTCTCCATTTCTTTCTTAGGTTTTTGCATTCTTCATCAAACCATTGTTGTTAATGTTCAAGGGGTTGTCTGCTTGAAATGTTTAGATTTGATAGGGAAGCTGTGGTCAAATAAACTGGTTAGGTTTTCTACTATCAAGTTTACACCTTCACTATTACAGTGAAACATTATGTCCAGGAAATTGTCTAGAAGGGATTGAATTTGTTGTTCCCTAATTTTTTGGTAGATTTCCACACTACTTTCCTTCCATCTATAGCATTTCTTAATATTATTCAGTTCCTTTGGCTTTGATGCCTCATGATTGAGCATTGCTAGGTTCAAGTAGACTGTGATTTTTCTGTGATCTGATAGGGGTGTCAGTGGGCTGACTGTAGAACGTTCTAATAGACTCTGGGTTGAGGTCAGTGATAAAGTAGTCTACAGTACTACTGCCAAAAGACAAGGTATAGGTGTACGCTACCGTAGGAGTCCGCTCGAAGGCTACCATTGACTATGTACATACCCAGCGTGCGACAGAGCTATAGGTGTACCTACCATAGGAGTCCCCTCGAAGCCTACCATTGACTATGTACATCTCGAGCCTACCATTGACTATGTACATACCCAGCGTGCGACAGAACTGCAGGAGTTGTGACCCGTTTTTGTTGGTTATGTTGTCATAGTTGTGCCTAGGGGGGCATATGGGGGTTGGAATGCTGTCACCTCCAGTTAGGTGTTTGTCCCTCTGTGTGCTGAGGGTTCTTGTCCAGTTCTGGCATTTAGGTCACCACAGACTAGTACATGTCCCTGAGCCTGGAAATGATTGATTTCCCCTCCAGGATGGAGAAGCTGTCTTCATTAAAGTATGGGGATTCTATTGGAGGGATATAGGTAGAACACATGAGGACATTTTTCTTTGTTGAGATCATTTCCTTTTGAATTTCAAGCCAGATGTAAAATGTTCCTGTTTTGACCAATTTAATAGAGTGAGTTAGGTCTGTTCTATACCAAATTAGCATTCCCCCTGTCTCTTCCTCATTTCACACCTGGTAGTTTGGTGGCTGTGACCACCAGCTCTCTGTAACCTAGAGGGCAACCAGTGGGTCCGTCTCCTTTATACCATGTTTCTTGTAGGATGACTCTCTCTCTCTCCGTCTCTCTCTCTCTCTCTCTCTCTCTCTCTCTCTCTCTCTCTGTCTCTCTGTCTCTCTCTCTCTCTCTCTCTCTCTCTCTCTCTCTCTCCCTCTCTCTCTCTCTCTCTCAATTCAATCTCTCTCAATTCAAACATGTTAACATTGAGTTTTAATGACTCCAACCTAAGTGTATGTAAACTTCCGACTTCAACTGTATATCTCTCTCTCTCTCTCTCTCTAACTCAATTCAATTCAAGGGGCTTTATTGTCATGGGAAACATGTGTTAACATTGCCAAAGCAAGTGAGGTAGATAATATACAAAAGTGAAATAAAACAATAGAAATGAACAGTAAACATTACACATACAGAAGTTTCAAAACAATAAAGACATTACAAATGTCATATT
The DNA here is from genome assembly GCF_034236695.1 of Oncorhynchus nerka. NCBI lineage: Eukaryota > Metazoa > Chordata > Actinopteri > Salmoniformes > Salmonidae > Oncorhynchus > Oncorhynchus nerka. The sequence continues at coordinate 769 of NW_027033413.1, read as the reverse complement.
ATATACATATACAGTGTTGTAACAATGTACAAATGGTTAAAGTACACAAGGGAAAATAAATAAGCATAAATATGGGTTGTATTTACAATGGTGTTTGTTCTTCACTAGTTGCCCTTTTCTTGTGGCAACAGGTCACAAATCTTGCTGCTGTGATGGAACACTGTGGAATTTCACCCAGTAGATATGGGAGTTTATCAAAATTGGGTTTGTTTTCAAATTCTTTGTGGATCTGTGTAATCTGAGGGAAATATGTGTCTCTAATATGGTCATACATTGGGCAGGAGGTTAGGAAGTGCAGCTCAGTTTCCACCTCATTTTGTGGGCAGTGAGCACATAGCCTGTCTTCTCTTGAGAGCCAGGTCTGTCTACGGTGGCCTTTCTCAATAGCAAGGCTATGCTCACTAAGTCTGTACATAGTCAAAGCTTTCCTTAAGTTTGGGTCAGTCACAGTGGTCAGGTATTCTGCCACTGTGTACTCTCTGTGTAGGGCCAAATAGCATTCTAGTTTGCTCTGTTGTTTTGTTAATTCTTTCCAATGTGTCAAGTAATTATCTTTTTGTTTTCTCATGATTTGGTTGGGTCTAATTGTGCTGCTGTCCTGGGGCTCTGTGGGGTCTGGTTGTGTTTGTGAACAGAGCCCCAGGACCAGCTTGCTTAGGGGACTCTTCTCCAGGTTCATCTCTCTCCAGGTTCATCTCTCTGTAGGGTGTGTTTGTGTTTGTGAACAGAGCCCCAGGACCAGCTTGCTTAGGGGACTCTTCTCCAGGTA
>NW_027033412.1:0-6176 GCF_034236695.1 Oncorhynchus nerka | reverse complement strand
AGGCTTGGTGTTGGGGGTCAGGTAGTAGACAAGAGTCTGATGTAGTAGTAAGGCTTGTATAACAGTAGTAGACAAGAGTCTGATGTAGTAGTAAAGGCTTGGTGTTGGGGGTCTGATGTAGAGACAAGAGTCTGATGTGGTAGTGTTTGGTGTTGGGGGTCAGGTAGTAGACAAGAGTCTGATGTAGTAGTAAGGCTTTAAAGTTGGGGTCAGTAGCAGACAAGAGTCTGATGTAGTAGTAAGGCTTGGTGTTGGGGGGGTCAGTAGTAGACAAGAGTCTGATGTAGTAGTAAGGCTTGGTGTTGTGGGTCTGATGTAGTAGACAAGAGTCTTAATGTAGTAGTAAGGCTTGGTGTTGGGGGTCAGGTAGTAGACAAGAGTCTGATGTAGTAGTAAGGCTTGGTGTTGGGGGTCTGATGTAGTAGACAAGAGTATAATGTGGTATGTTGTAGTGTAGCCCTCTCTACATGAACTAAGGGAATGTGGTATGTTGTAGTCAGCTCTCTCACATGACTAAGGGAATGTGGTATGTTGTAGTGTAGCCCTCTCTCTCTATATGACTAAGGAATGTGGTATGTTGTAGTGTAGCCCCTCTCTACATGACTAAGGGAATGTGGTGGTGTTGTAGTGTAGCTCCTCTCTACATGACTAAGGGAATGTGGTATGTTGTAGTGTAGCTCCTCTCTACATGACTAAGGGAATGTGGTATGTTGCAGTGTAGCTCCCTCTCTACATGACTAAGGGAATGTGGTATGTTGTAGTGTAGCTCCCTCTCTACATGACTAAGGGAATGTGGTATGCTGAGTGTAGCTCCTCTCTCTCTACATGACTAAGGGAATGTGGTATGTTGTAGTGTAGCTCCTCTCTATATGACTAAGGGAATGTGGTATGTTGTAGTGTAGCTCCTCTCTACATGACTATTAAGGGAATGTGGTATGTTGTAGTGTAGCCCTCTACATGACTAAGGGAATGTGGTATGTTGTAGTGTAGCTCCTCTCTACATGACTAAGGGAATGTGGTATGTTGTAGTGTAGCTCCTCTCTCTCTGCTACGACTAAGGGAATGTGGTATGTTGTAGTGTAGCTCCTCTCTACATGACTAAGGAATGTGGTATGTTGTAGCGATAGGTTCACTGCCCTGCTACTCATGGTACCCAGGCTACATAAAGGGGGTCATATGGGGTTGTGTGGGGGCGACGACTGTGAACTTGGATGTTTTGGCGTGCGTGCAGTGCGCCTAGCAGAGAGGGATTGTCTTTGTGTTGTTCAGGACTAAGCCTAGTCACATGATCTCCACAGCTGACGATCTCAGACAGCTGCTCCAGGCCTCTGGGTGTGCTTATAGCCCCCTCTCTCCCCCAACACACCGGTCTGTTTCTCCCTCTCCTCTCGACGCTCCCGGGCCAGTCTCTGCCGCTCGTCGATCTTGAGGACCAACGGCTCTGTAACATAAACACAACGTTTAGAGAATGCAACTAACACACACACTCCAGATCTAAGTTTCCAACTGTACACACACACACACACACACAGAAAGAGGGATAGACACACAGACACACAGAAAGAGGGATAGACACACAGAGAGAGACAGACAGACAGACAGACAGACAGACAGACAGAAAGAGGGACAGACAGACAAGGAAGAGGTGATAAAATGAGGATAGAAAAGGAGAAGGTTAAAGGTCACCTGGTTTGTTAGCAGCATTGTTGCTTGGAGTAGGTGATAATGTTACAGTCGGGGTGGAGGACTGGGTCTGACCCGACCATCTCCTCTCCTCTGCTTTGGTCTGAGAGTCAGAGACTGGAGGACAGACAGACACACAGCGGTCAGCTGGGAAGTGTTGTATTGATCAGCTGACTGGTTGACTATCAGAGGGAAGTGTATTGATCGGCTAGTAGAGTGGTCCATGACTTCAACCACTGTCATGACTCTCCTGTGAGTATCCAAAGGATCAGGTTACAGAGGAGCAGCACATACAGGGCTCGCTCTCTCCCGCAGAGAGGGGGTTTTATGAAATAAAATGAAATATGATTATAATATGAATATAATTTATGAAATATGGAAAATGTATGTATATTTTGTAATGTCATTAAAAAGTTGCTTGAAGATGTTATGAGGAAAAAAAACTATGTGACTTAGAGAGTTTTCATACAGTGTGTATCAGGTTGACTTTCCGTTGATTAGGCAGAAGACGGTGTGTATCAGGTTGACTTTCCGTTGATTAGGCAGAAGACTGTGTGTATCAGGTTGACTTTCCGTTGATTAGGCAGAAGACGGTGTGTATCAGGTTGACTTTACGTTGATTAGGCAGAAGACGGTGTTTATCAGGTTGACTTTCCGTTGATTAGGCAGAAGACGGTGTGTATCAGGTTGACTTTCCGTTGATTAGGCAGAAGACGGTGTGTATCAGGTTGACTTTCCGTTGATTAGGCAGAAGACGGTGTTTATCAGGTTGACTTTCCGTTGATTAGGCAGAAGACGGTGTTTATCAGGTTGACTTTACGTTGATTAGGCAGAAGACGGTGTTTATCAGGTTGACTTTACGTTGATTAGGCAGAAGACGGTGTTTATCAGGTTGACTTTACGTTGATTAGGCAGAAGACGGTGTTTATCAGGTTGACTTTCCGTTGATATTATTGATTAGGCGTCCTCAGAAGACCCCTCTCCCAGAAAGAGTTCAAGTAAACAGACAACTCAGAGAAAGGACATTGTGACACCTTGGGGACAATCAGACACTAACACTGAGGAAAAGGCCCTTTCTCACCAAGCGGAACTCTGCCCACGAATGCTTCAACAGCGTAAATACACGGATTACATCAAAAGAGTGGCAGTTCGGAGCAAGGTGTTAGGGTTATTGTGAGCGGAGTCTGTATGTATGAATGAATGACTCTCTCTCTCTCTCTCTCTACCGCCCCTCTCCATGTGTCATATTGTGGTAATACAACGACAACAAGTCCCGAGTGGACTAAGTACCTAACCAATAGCCGACACTGTGTGTGTATCCCATGTTATCTTATCATTTAGCTTATTAGTAAATACATTATCCAATCAATGTGTAGTACTGAATATTCTGAAGGGTTCCACCTCTGGCCTGCTCGCCTCCCTACCACTGAGGAAGTACAGTTCCCGCTCAGCCCAGTCAAAACTGTTCGCTGCTCTGGCCCCCCAATGGTGGAACAAACTCCCTCACGACGCCAGGACAGCGGAGTCAATCACCACCTTCCGGAGACACCTGAAACCCCACCTCTTTAGGAATACCTAGGATAGGATAAAGTAATCCTTCTCCCCTCCCTTAAAAGACCTAGGATGCACTATTGTAAAGTGGCTGTTCCACTGGATGTCATAAGGTGAACGCACCAACTTGTAAGTCGCTCTGGATAAGAGCGTCTGCTAAATGACTTAAATGTAAATGTAAATGTAGTACTGAATATTCTGAAGGGTTCTTGCGGATCCAACGATGATGTGGCGTTCAGAATGAGACCGATGAGGTAATAATGAGAAGTGACTAATTGATGTAAAAGATCTGTGTATGTTTAGAGTTCAATTCAGGAGACGGCAACTCTTCCCGTGGTCCCCAAATTACTAATAAGTGAATTGTTACATGATTAATACATTTAAACAATAAAAAAATGAATTTATATAAGAATAAAAATAAATTTAACGTAGGTCATTATTTGATCAAATAAAAGTCATGACATTAACGTCACGACAACACACAGAGCAGCCAGCCACCCACGCAGAGCAGCCAGCCAACCACGCAGAGCAGCCAGCCAACCACGCAGAGCAGCCAGCCAACCACGCAGAGCAGCCAGCCAACCACGCAGAGCAGCCAGCCAACCACGCAGAGCAGCCAGCCAACCACGCAGAGCAGCCAGCCAACCACGCAGAGCAGCCAGCCAGCCACGCAGAGCAGCCAGCCAACCACGCAGAGCAGCCAGCCAGCCAACCACGCAGAGCAGCCAGCCAGCCAACCACGCAGAGCAGCCAGCCAGCCAGCCACACAGAGCAGCCAGCCAGCCAGCCACACAGAGCAGCCAGCCAGCCAGCCACACAGAGCAGCCAGCCAGCCAGCCACACAGAGCAGCCAGCCAGCCAGCCACACAGAGCAGCCAGCCACACAGAGCAGCCAGCCAACCACGCAGAGCAGCCAGCCAACCACGCAGAGCAGCCAGCCAACCACGCAGAGCAGCCAGCCAGCCAGCCACACAGAGCAGCCAGCCAGCCAGCCACACAGAGCAGCCAGCCAGCCAGCCAGCCAGCCAGCCACACAGAGCAGCCAGCCAGCCAGCCACACAGAGCAGCCAGCCAGCCAGCCACACAGAGCAGCCAGCCAGCCAACCACACAGAGCAGCCAGCCAACCACACAGAGCAGCCAGCCAACCACACAGAGCAGCCAGCCAACCACGCAGAGCAGCCAGCCAACCACGCAGAGCAGCCAGCCAGCCAACCACACAGAGCAGCCAGCCAGCCAACCACACAGAGCAGCCAGCCAGCCAACCACACAGAGCAGCCAGCCAGCCAACCACGCAGAGCAGCCAGCCAGCCAGCCACGCAGAGCAGCCAGCCAGCCAGCCACGCAGAGCAGCCAGCCAGCCAACCACGCAGAGCAGCCAGCCAGCCATCCACGCAGAGCAGCCAGCCAGCCAACCGCGCAGAGCAGCCAGCCAGCCAGCCGCGCAGAGCAGCCAGCCAGCCAGCCGCAGAGCAGCCAGCCAGCCAGCGCAGCAGAGCAGCCAGCCAGCCAGCCACGCAGAGCAGCCAGCCAGCCAGCCAGCGCAGAGCAGCCAGCCAGCCAGCCACGCAGAGCAGCCAGCCAGCCAGCCAGCAGAGCAGCTAGCCAGCCAGCCACGAGAGCAGCCAGCCAGCCACGCCAGCGCAGAGCAGCCAGCCAGCCACCCGCGCAGAGCAGCCAGCCAGCCACCCGCCGCGCAGAGCAGCCAGCCAGCCAGCCGCGCAGAGCAGCCAGCCAGCCACCCGCGCAGAGCAGCCAGCCAGCCAGCCACCCGCGCAGAGCAGCCAGCCAGCCAGCCACCCGCGCAGAGCAGCCAGCCAGCCACCCGCGCAGAGCAGCCAGCCAGCCACCCGCGCAGAGCAGCCAGCCAGCCATCCGCGAGGAGCAGCCAGCCAACCAGCCACACAGAGCAGCCAGCCAGCCAGCCACACAGAGCAGCCAGCCAACCAGCCACACAGAGCAGCCAGCCAGCCACGTAGAGCAGTCAGCCAGCCGCGCAGAGCAGCCAGCCACCCGCGCAGCCAGCTAGCCAGCCAGCCAACCACGCAGAGCAGCCAGCCAACCACGCAGAGCAGCCAGCCAACCACGCAGAGCAGCCAGCCAACCACGCAGAGCAGCCAGCCAACCACGCAGAGCAGCCAGCCAGCCACGCAGAGCAGCCAGCCAACCACGCAGAGCAGCCAGCCAACCACGCAGAGCAGCCAGCCAACCACGCAGAGCAGCCAGCCAACCACGCAGAGCAGCCAGCCAACCACGCAGAGCAGCCAGCCAGCCACGCAGAGCAGCCAGCCAACCACGCAGAGCAGCCAGCCAGCCAACCACGCAGAGCAGCCAGCCAGCCAGCCACGCAGAGCAGCCAGCCAGCCAGCCACACAGAGCAGCCAGCCAGCCAGCCACACAGAGCAGCCAGCCAGCCAGCCACACAGAGCAGCCAGCCAGCCAGCCACACAGAGCAGCCAGCCAGCCAGCCACACAGAGCAGCCAGCCAGCCAGCCAGCCAGCCACACAGAGCAGCCAGCCAGCCAGCCACACAGAGCAGCCAGCCAGCCAGCCAGTCACCCGCACAGAGCAGCCAGCCAGCCAGTCACCCGCACAGAGCAGCCAGCCAGCCACCCGCACAGAGCAGCCAGCCAGCCACCCGCACAGAGCAGCCAGCCACCCGCGCAGCCAGCTAGCCAGCCAGCCAACCACGCAGAGCAGCCAGCCAACCACGCAGAGCAGCCAGCCAACCACGCAGAGCAGCCAGCCAACCACGCAGAGCAGCCAGCCAACCACGCAGAGCAGCCAGCCAGCCACGCAGAGCAGCCAGCCAGCCACCACGCAGAGCAGCCAGCCAGCCAACCACGCAGAGCAGCCAGCCAGCCAGCCACACAGAGCAGCCAGCCAGCCAGCCACACGAGAGCAGCCAGCCAGCCAGCCACGCAGAGCAGCCAGCCAGCCAGCC
>NW_027033411.1:0-6174 GCF_034236695.1 Oncorhynchus nerka | reverse complement strand
GAGCTCGTCAGTAAGCATTTCACTGTGAGGTCTACTACACCTGTTGTATTCAGCATTTCACTGTAAGGTCTACTACACCTGTTGTATTCAGCATTTCACTGTGAGGTCTACTACACCTGTTGTATTCAGCATTTCACTGTAAGGTCTACTACACCTGTTGTATTCAGCATTTCACTGTGAGGTCTACTACACCTGTTGTATTCAGCATTTCACTGTAAGGTCTACCTACACCTGTTGTATTCAGCATTTCACTGTGAGGTCTACTACACCTGTTGTATTCAGCATTTCACTGTGAGGTCTACCTACACCTGTTGTATTCAGCATTTCACTGTGAGGTCTACTACACCTGTTGTATTCAGCATTTCACTGTAAGGTCTACTACACCTGTTGTATTCAGCATTTCACTGTGAGGTCTACCTACACCTGTTGTATTCAGCATTTCACTGTGAGGTCTACTACACCTGTTGTATTCAGCATTTCACTGTGAGGTCTACTACACCTGTTGTATTCAGCATTTCACTGTGAGGTCTACCTACACCTGTTGTATTCAGCATTTCACTGTAGAGGTCTACCTACACCTGTTGTATTCAGCATTTCACTGTAAGGGCTACACCTGTTGTATTCAGCATTTCACTGTAAGGTCTACTACACCTGTTGTATTCAGCATTTCACTGTGAGGTCTACCTACACCTGTTGTATTCAGCATTTCACTGTAAGGGCTACACCTGTTGTATTCAGCATTTCACTGTAAGGGCTACACCTGTTGTATTCAGCATTTCACTGTGAGGTCTACCTACACCTGTTGTATTCAGCATTTCACTGTAAGGGCTACTACACTGTTGTATTCAGCATTTCACTGTGAGGTCTGCTACACCTGTTGTATTCAGCATTTCACTGTAAGGGCCTACACCTGTTGTATTCAGCATTTCACTGTGAGGTCTACCTACACCTGTTGTATTCATGCATTTCACTGTAAGGTCTACTACACCTGTTGTATTTAGCATTTCACTGTGAGGTCTACTACACCTGTTGTATTCAGCATTTCACTGTGAGGTCTACTACACCTGTTGTATTCAGCATTTCACTGTGAGGTCTACTACACCTGTTGTATTCAGCATTTCACTGTGAGGTCTACTACACCTGTTGTATTCAGCATTTCACTGTAAGGTCTACTACACCTGTTGTATTCAGCATTTCACTGTGAGGTCTACTACACCTGTTGTATTCAGCATTTCACTGTGAGGTCTACTACACCTGTTGTATTCAGCATTTCACTGTGAGGTCTACTACACCTGTTGTATTCAGCATTTCACTGTAAGGGCTACTACACCTGTTGTATTCAGCATTTCACTGTGAGGTCTACCTACACCTGTTGTATTCAGCATTTCACTGTGAGGTCTACTACACCTGTTGTATTCAGCATTTCACTGTAAGGGTCTACTACACCTGTTGTATTCAGCATTTCACTGTAAGGGCTACTACACCTGTTGTATTCAGCATTTCACTGTGAGGTCTACTACACCTGTTGTATTCAGCATTTCACTGTGAGGTCTACTACACCTGTTGTATTCAGCATTTCACTGTGAGGTCTACTACACCTGTTGTATTCAGCATTTCACTGTAAGGGCTACTACACCTGTTGTATTCAGCATTTCACTGTGAGGTCTACTACACCTGTTGTATTCAGCATTTCACTGTGAGGTCTACTACACCTGTTGTATTCAGCATTTCACTGTGAGGTCTACATACACCTGTTGTATTCAGCATTTCACTGTGAGGTCTACTACACCTGTTGTATTCAGCATTTCACTGTGAGGTCTACTACACCTGTTGTATTCATGCATTTCACTGTGAGGGCTACTACACCTGTTGTATTCAGCATTTCACTGTGAGGGCTACTACACCTGTTGTATTCAGCATTTCACTGTGAGGTCTACCTACACCTGTTGTATTCAGCATTTCACTGTGAGGTCTACTACACCTGTTGTATTCAGCATTTCACTGTAAGGGCTACTACACCTGTTGTATTCATCATTTCACTGTAAGGGCTACTACACCTGTTGTATTCAGCATTTCACTGTAAGGTCTACTACACCTGTTGTATTCAGCATTTCACTGTAAGGTCTACTACACCTGTTGTATTCAGCATTTCACTGTGGGCAGTCTACTGCACCTGTTGTATTAGGTATTTCACCTCTGGTCTCTCACTGTTGCTCCTTCATCATTTCACTGTGAAGTCTACTACACCTGTTGTGTTCATGTTTCCTCGCGAGATCTGCTCACCTGTTATTCAGCATTTCACTGAGGTCTATGCACCTGTTGTATTCGGCGTTTCTGTATGGTCTTCACCTGTTGTATTCAGCGTTTCACTGTGGATCTACACCTGTTGTGTTCATCATTTCACTGGCGGTTCTTCTTTCATTATTGGTATTTCATAGTAGTTCTACTACACCTGTTGTGTGTGTTTTCACTGTAAGGTCTACTACACCTGTTGTATTCAGCATTTCACTGTAAGGTCTCTACTACACTGTTGTATTCAGCCATTTTCACTGTGAGGTCTACTATGCACCATTGTATTCATCATTTCACTGTGAGGTCTACTACACCTGTTGTATTCAGCATTCCACTGAAGTCTACTACACCTGTTGGCCTTCAGCATTCCACTGTGAGATTACTACACCTGTTGTATTCAGCATTTCACTGTGAGGTCTACTACACCTGTTGTATTCAGCATTTCACTGTGAGGTCTACTACACCTGTTGTATTCAGCATTTCACTGTGAGGTCTACTACACCTGTTGTATTCAGCATTTCACTGTAAGGTCTACTACACCTGTTGTATTCAGCATTTCACTGTGAGGTCTACTACACCTGTTGTATTCAGCATTTCACTGTAAGGTCTACTACATCTGTTGTATTCATCATTTCACTGTGAGGTCTACTACACCTGTTGTATTCAGCATTTCACTGTGAGGTCTACTACACCTGTTGTATTCAGCATTTCACTGTAAGGTCTACTACATCTGTTGTATTCATCATTTCACTGTGAGGTCTACTACACCTGTTGTATTCAGCATTTCACTGTGAGGTCTACTACACCTGTTGTATTCAGCATTTCACTGTAAGGTCTACTACATCTGTTGTATTCATCATTTCACTGTGAGGTCTACTACACCTGTTGTATTCATCATTTCACTGTGAGGTCTACTACACCTGTTGTATTCAGCATTTCACTGTAAGGTCTACTACATCTGTTGTATTCAGCATTTCACTGTGAGGTCTACTACACCTGTTGTATTCAGCATTTCACTGTGAGGTCTACTACACCTGTTGTATTCAGCATTTCACTGTAAGGTCTACTACATCTGTTGTATTCAGCATTTCACTGTGAGGTCTACTACACCTGTTGTATTCAGCATTTCACTGTGAGGTCTACTACACCTGTTGTATTCAGCATTTCACTGTAAGGTCTACTACATCTGTTGTATTCAGCATTTCACTGTGAGGTCTACTACACCTGTTGTATTCAGCATTTCACTGTGAGGTCTACTACACCTGTTGTATTCATCATTTCACTGTGAGGTCTACTACACCTGTTGTATTCATCATTTCACTGTAAGGGCTACTACACCTGTTATATTCAGCATTTCACTGTGAGGTCTACTACACCTGTTGTATTCATCATTTCACTGTAAGGGCTACTACACCTGTTGTATTCAGCATTTCACTGTAAGGTCTACTACACCTGTTATATTCAGCATTTCACTGTGAGGTCTACTACACCTGTTGTATTCATCATTTCACTGTAAGGGCTACTACACCTGTTGTATTCAGCATTTCACTGTAAGGTCTACTACACCTGTTGTATTCAGCATTTCACTGTGAGGTCTACTACACCTGTTGTATTCAGCATTTCACTGTAAGGGCTACTACACCTGTTGTATTCAGCATTTCACTGTGAGGTCTACTACACCTGTTGTATTCAGCATTTCACTGTGAGGTCTACTACACCTGTTGTATTCAGCATTTCACTGTGAGGTCTACTACACCTGTTGTATTCAGCATTTCACTGTGAGGTCTACTACACCTGTTGTATTCATCATTTCACTGTGAGGTCTACTACACCTGTTGTATTCAGCATTTCACTGTGAGGTCTACTACACCTGTTGTATTCAGCATTTCACTGTGAGGTCTACTACACCTGTTGTATTCATCATTTCACTGTAAGGGCTACTACACCTGTTGTATTCAGCATTTCACTGTAAGGTCTACTACACCTGTTGTATTCAGCATTTCACTGTGAGGTCTACTACACCTGTTGTATTCAGCATTTCACTGTAAGGGCTACTACACCTGTTGTATTCAGCATTTCACTGTGAGGTCTACTACACCTGTTGTATTCAGCATTTCACTGTAAGGTCTACTACACCTGTTGTATTCAGCATTTCACTGTAAGGTCTACTACACCTGTTGTATTCAGCATTTCACTGTGAGGTCTACTACACCTGTTGTATTCAGCATTTCACTGTAAGGTCTACTACACCTCTACTACACCACTTGGCGTGATCCTGGACAACACCCTGTCGTTCTCAAATAACATCAAGGCGGTGGCCCGTTCCTGTAGGTTCATGCTCTACAACATCCGCAGAGTACGACCCTGCCTCACACAGGAAGCGGCGCAGGTCCTAATCCAGGCACTTGTCATCTCCCGTCTGGATTACTGCAACTCGCTGTTGGCTGGGCTCCCTGCCTGTGCCATTAAACCCCTACAACTCATCCAGAACGCCGCAGCCCGTCTGGTGTTCAACCTTCCCAAGTTCTCTCACGTCACCCCGCTCCTCCGCTCTCTCCACTGGCTTCCAGTTGAAGCTCGCATCCGCTACAAGACCATGGTGCTTGCCTACGGAGCTGTGAGGGGAACGGCACCTCACTACCTCCAGGCTCTGATCAGGCCCTACACCCAAACAAGGGCACTGCGTTCATCCACCTCTGGCCTGCTCGCCTCCCTACCACTGAGGAAGTACAGTTCCCGCTCAGCCCAGTCAAAACTGTTCGCTGCTCTGGCCCCCCAATGGTGGAACAAACTCCCTCACGACGCCAGGACAGCGGAGTCAATCACCACCTTCCGGAGACACCTGAAACCCCACCTCTTTAAGGAATACCTAGGATAGGATAAAGTAATCTTTCTCCCCCTTAAAAGACCTAGATGCACTATTGTAAAGTGGCTGTTCCACTGGATGTCATAAGGGGAAAGCACCAATTTGTAAGTCGCTCTGGATAAGAGCGTCTGCTAAATGACTTAAATGTAAATGTAATGTAATATTCAGCATTTCACTGTAAGGTCTACTACACCTGTTGTATTCAGCATTTCACTGTGAGGTCTACTACACCTGTTGTATTCAGCATTTCACTGTAAGGTCTACTACACCTGTTGTATTCAGCATTTCACTGTGAGGTCGACCTACACCTGTTGTATTCAGCATTTCACTGTGAGGTCTACCTACACCTGTTGTATTCAGCATTTCACTGTAAGGTCTACTACACCTGTTGTATTCAGCATTTCACTGTGAGGTCTACTACACCTGTTGTATTCAGCATTTCACTGTGAGGTCTACTACACCTGTTGTATTCAGCATTTCACTGTAAGGTCTACTACACCTGTTGTATTCAGCATTTCACTGTAAGGTCTACTACACCTGTTGTATTCAGCATTTCACTGTGAGGTCGACCTACACCTGTTGTATTCAGCATTTCACTGTAAGGTCTACTACACCTGTTGTATTCAGCATTTCACTGTAAGGTCTACTACACCTGTTGTATTCAGCATTTCCCTGTAAGGTCTACTACACCTGTTGTATTCAGCATTTCACTGTAAGGTCTACTACACCTGTTGTATTCAGCATTTCACTGTAAGGTCTACTACATCTGTTGTATTCAGCATTTCACTGTGAGGTCTACTACACCTGTTATATTCAGCATTTCACTGTGAGGTCTACTACACCTGTTGTATTCAGCATTTCACTGTGAGGTCTACTACACCTGTTGTATTCAGCATTTCACTGTGAGGTCTACTACACCTGTTGTATTCAGCATTTCAGGGCCTGTTGTTGACATGGTGCTGGAATAGTGGAGGCAGGGCCTGTTGTTGAAATGGTGCTGGAATAGTGGAGGCATG
>NW_027033410.1:0-6174 GCF_034236695.1 Oncorhynchus nerka | reverse complement strand
AACCTGCCTCAGCTGGTACAGTAGAGAACACACCTACAGCACCACATGTCTAACCTGCCTCAGCTGGTACAGTAGAGAACAGCACCCTGTCTAACCTGCCTCAGCTGGTACAGTAGAGTACCACCCTGTCTAACCTGCCTCAGCTGGTACAGTAGAGAACAGCACCCTGTCTAACCTGCCTCAGCTGGTACAGTAGAGTACAGCACCCTGTCTAACCTGCCTCAGCTGGTACAGTAGAGAACACATCTACAGCACCCTGTCTAACCTGCCTCAGCTGGTACAGTAGAGTACAGCACCCTGTCTAACCTGCCTCAGCTGGTACAGTAGAGAACACATCTACAGCACCCTGTCTAACCTGCCTCAGCTGGTACAGTAGAGAACAGCACCCTGTCTAACCTGCCTCAGCTGGTACACTACAGCACCCTGTCTAACCTGCCTCAGCTGGTACAGTAGAGAACACATCTACAGCACCCTGTCTAACCTGCCTCAGCTGGTACAGTAGAGAACACATCTACAGCACCCTGTCTAACCTGCCTCAGCTGGTACAGTAGAGAACAGCACCCTGTCTAACCTGCCTCAGCTGGTACAGTAGAGTACAGCACCCTGTCTAACCTGCCTCAGCTGGTACAGTAGAGTACAGCACCCTGTCTAACCTGCCTCAGCTGGTACAGTAGAGAACAGCACCCTGTCTAACCTGCCTCAGCTGGTACAGTAGAGAACAGCACCCTGTCTAACCTGCCTCAGCTGGTACTGTAGAGTACACATCTACAGCACCCTGTCTAACCTGCCTCAGCTGGTACAGTAGAGAACAGCACCCTGTCTAACCTGCCTCAGCTGGTACTGTAGAGTACAGCACCCTGTCTAACCTGCCTCAGCTGGTACAGTAGAGAACAGCACCCTGTCTAACCTGCCTCAGCTGGTACTGTAGAGTACACATCTACAGCACCCTGTCTAACCTGCCTCAGCTGGTACAGTAGAGAACACATCTACAGCACCCTGTCTAACCTGCCTCAGCTGGTACAGTAGAGAACAGCACCCTGTCTAACCTGCCTCAGCTGGTACTGTAGAGTACACATCTACAGCACCAGGTGTAATCAGGTGTCGTCTCTGGCTGTTCTCTGTTGCAGGTAGACTGGATCTGGAATCTACACCTGACTGTGCTGCTAGAGAGATGATCTTCCGACCTGTTGTTTCAGGTGAATCGAAACCACACCTGTGCTCAGTTTTACCTGTGCAGGCCTTTCTGTTACCTGGGTAGACCTCTCTGTTACCTGGTACAGGTAGACCTCTGTTACCTGTCTAGACCTCTCTGTTACCTGGGTAGACCTCTCTGTTACCTGGGTAGACCTCTATGTTACCTGGGTAGACCTCTCTGTTACCTGGGTAGACCTCTCTGTTACCTGGGTAGTTACCTGGATGTTACCTGGGTAGACCTCTGTTACCTGGGTAGACCTCTCTGTTACCTGGGTACCTCTCTGTTACCTGTGTAGACCTCTCTGTTACCTGGGTAGACCTCTCTGTTACCTGGGTAGACCTCTCTGTTACCTGTGCAGGCCTTTCTGTTACCTGGGTAGACCTCTCTGTTACCTGGGTAGACCTCTCTGTTACCTGGGTAGACCTCTCTGTTACCTGGGTAGACCTCTCTGTTACCTGGGTAGACCTCTCTGTTACCTGGGTAGACCTCTCTGTTACCTGGGTGCAGGCCTTTCTGTTACCTGGGTAGACCTCTCTGGTACCTGGGTAGACCTCTGTTACCTGGGTAGACCTCTGTTACCTGGGTAGACCTCTCTGTTACCTGGGTAGACCTCTTTCTGTTACCTGTGCAGGCCTTTCTGTTAGACCTCTCTGGTACCTGGGTAGACCTCTCTGTTACCTGGGTAGACCTCTATGTTACCTGGGTAGACCTCTCTGTTACCTGGGTAGACCTCTCTGTTACCTGGGTAGACCTCTCTGTTACCTGGGTAGACCTCTCTGTTACCTGGGTAGACCTCTCTGTTACCTGGGTAGACCTCTCTGGTACCTGGGTAGACCTCTCTGTTACCTGGGTAGACCTCTCTGTTACCTGGGTAGGTCTCTCTGTTACCTGGGTAGACCTCTCTGTTACCTGGGTAGATCTCTCTGTTTCCTGGGTAGTCCTCTCTGTTACCTGGGTAGAGCTCTGTTACCTGGGTAGGTCTCTCTGTTACCTGGGTAGACCTCTCTGTTACCTGGGTAGACCTCTCTGTTACCTGGGTAGTCCTCTCTGTTACGTGGGTAGACCTCTCTGTTACCTGGGTAGACCTCTCTGTTACCTGGGTAGACCTCTCTGTTACCTGTGCAGGCCTTTCTGTTACCTGGGTAGACCTCTCTGTTACCTGGGTCCTGTTACCTGGGTAGACCTCTCTGTTACCTGGGTAGACCTCTCTGTTACCTCGGCAGATCTCTCTGTTACCTGGGTAGACCTCTCTGTTACCTGGGTAGACCTCTCTGTTACCTGGGTAGATCCTCTCTGTTACCTGGGTAGACTCTGTCTGGGTAGGTCTCTCTGTTACCTGGGTAGACCTCTCTGTTACCTGGGTAGACCTCTCTGTTACCTGGGTAGACCTCTCTGTTACCTGGGTAGACTCTCTGTTACCTGGGCAGATCTCTCTGTTACCTGGGTAGACCTCTCTGTTACCTGGGTAGACCTCTGTTACCTGAGTAGGTCTCTCTGTTACCTGGGTAGACCTCTCTGTTACCTGGGTAGACCTCTCTGTTACCTGGGTAGACCTCTCTGTTACCTGGGTAGAGCTCTGTTACCTGGGTAGGTCTCTCTGTTACCTGGGTAGACCTCTCTGTTACCTGTGTAGACCTCTCTGTTACCTGGGTAGACCTCTCTGTTCCCTGGGTATCCTCTCTGTTACCTGGGTAGGTCTCTCTGTTACCTGGGTAGGCTCTCTGTTACCTGGGTAGATCTCTCTGTTACCTGGGTAGACCTCTCTCTTACCTCTCTGTTACCTGGGTAGATCCTCTGTTACCTGGGTAGATCTCTCTGTTACTCTCTGTTAGGTAGACCTCTCTGTTACCTGGGTAGACCTCTCTGTTACCTGGGTAGACCTCTCTGTTACCTGGGTAGACCTCCCTCTCTGTTACCTGGGTAGAGCTCTGTTACCTGGGTAGGTCCTCTCTGTTACCTGGGTAGACCTCTCTGTTACCTGGGTAGACCTCTCTGTTACCTGGTACCTCTGTTACCCTGGGTAGACCTCTCTGTTACCTGGGTAGACCTCTCTGTTACCTGGGTAGACCTCTGTTACCTGTGCAGGCCTTTCTGTTACCTGGGTAGACCTCTCTGTTACCTGGGTAGACCTCTGTTACCTGGGTAGACCTCTCTGTTACCTGTTTTCTGTTACCTGGGTAGACTCTGGTACCTGGGTTACCTCTCTGGTAGAGACCTCTCTGTTACCTGGGTAGACCTCTCTGTTACCTGGGTAGACCTCTCTGTTACCTGGGTAGACCTCTCTGTTACCTGGGTAGACCTCTCTGTTACCTGGGTAGACCTCTGTTACCTGGTAGACTCTCTCTGTTACCTGGGTAGACTCTCTCTGTTACCTGGGTTAGGGTCTCTCTGTTACCTGGGTAGACCTCTCTGTTACCTGGGTAGACCTCTCTGTTTCCTGGGTAGTCCTCTCTGTTACCTGGGTAGAGCTCTGTTACCTGGGTAGGTCTCTCTGTTACCTGGGTAGACCTATCTGTTACCTGGGTAGACCTCTCTGTTACCTGGGTAGACCTCTCTGTTACCTGGGTAGACCTCTCTGTTACCTGGGTAGGTCTCTCTGTTACCTGGGTAGGTCTCTCTGTTACCCCAGGTCTCTCTGTTACCTGAGTAGGTCTCTGTTACCTGGGTAGGTCTCTCTGTTACCTGGGTAGGTCTCTCTGTTACCTGAGTAGGTCTTCTGTTACCCGGAGTAGGTTCTGTTACCTGGGTAGACCTCCCTTCTGTTGTGCCGTGCTCTGTGTATCAGGTGTTAGCAATCAGAGAGGGAGTGGTAGGATGGAATGCTCTTTCACTTTCTGTTCTTCACTCACTCACTCACTACTCACTCTCACTCACTCACTACCACTCACTCACTCACTCACTCACTCACTCACTACCACCACTCACCCACTCACTCACTCACTACTCACTCACTCACTCACTCACTCACTCACTCACTCACTCACACTCCCTATCTCTCTCACTCACTCACTCACTCACTCACTCACTCACTCACTCACTCACTCACTCACTCACTCACTCACTCACTCACTCACTCACTCACTCACTCACACACACACACACTCACTCACTCACTCACTCACTCACTCACTCACTCACTCACTCACTCACTCACTCACTCACTCACTCACACACACACACACACACACACACACACACACACACACACACACACACACACACACACACACAGGGAGTTCTGGAAGGCCAAGGTTCATCCTATACACTGATAGACAGGACATAAGACAGGTGTGTGTGTGAGAGAGAGAGAGAGAGAGAGAGAACGCCCCCTGGAACGGCCCAAGTCAACTCAGCGGAGTCAGACATCATCAGGCGTGTGCCCCTATGCACCCTGTGCCCTTTATAGTGCACTACTTATGCCTAGGACCCAGTGGACTATGTAGGGTGTAGGGTTCGTCCACTCAGTGATCAGTCATGTCTACTATGTAGGGTGTAGGTTCGGCCCACTCAGTGATCAGTCATGTCTACTATGTAGGTGTAGGGTTCGGCCCACTCAGTGATCAGTCATGCCTACTATGTAGGTGTAGGGTTTGTCCACTCAGTGATCAGTCAGTGCCTACCATGTAGGGTGTAGGGGTTCATCTACTCAGTGATCAGTCATGTCTACTATGTAGGGGTGTAGGGCTCCGCCCACTCAGTGATCAGTCATGCCTACTATGCAGGGTGTAGGGTTCGTCCACTCAGTGATCAGTCATGTCTACTAAGTGTGTAGGGTGTACGGCTCATTCACTCAGTGATCAGTCATGTCCACTATGTAGGGTGTAGGGTTCATCCACTCAGTGGTCAGTCATGTCCACTATGTAGGGTGTAGGGTCTGGCCCACTCAGTGATCAGTCATGTCTACTATGTAGGGTGTAGGGTTCATGATCCACTCAGTGATCAGTCATGTCTACTATGTAGGGTGTAGGGTTCATCCACTCAGTGGTCAGTCATGTCTACTATGTAGGGTGTAGGGTTCGTCCACTCAGTGATCAGTCATGTCTACTATCTAGGGTGTAGGGTTCGTCACTCAGTGATCAGTCATGTCTACTATGTAGGGTGTAGGGTTCGTCCACTCAGTCATCAGTCATGTCTACTATGTAGGGTGTAGGGGTTCGTCCACTCAGTGATCAGTCATGTCTACACTGTAGGGTGTAGGGTTCGTCCCACTCAGTCATCAGTCATGTCTACTATGTAGGGTGTAGGGTGTAGGGTTCGTCCCTCAGTGATCAGTCATGTCTACTCTGTAGGGTGTAGGGTTCCGTCACTCAGTGATCAGTCATGTCTACTCTGTAGGGTGTAGGGTGCCACCAGTGATCAGTCATGTTAGGGTGTATCGTCCACTCAGTGATCAGTCATGTCTACTATGTAGGGTGTAGGGTTCGTCCACTCAGTCATCAGTCATGTCTACTATGTAGGGTGTAGGGTTCGTCCACTCAGTCATCAGTCATGTCTACTATGTAGGTGTAGGGTTCGTCCACTCAGTCATGTTTATTATGTAGGGTGTAGGGTGTAGGAGTTCACTCAGTGATCAGTCAAGTGCTGGCTGAGGATGTTGATTGATTATGGAACCAGAGAGGAAACCAGGGGAAACCACGCACCGCTGTTTTCAACCGATCAATACTTATATCAAACACACACACACAGGTTTTGAGGATTATCAGCTGATCCTAGATCTGTGGATAAGTTCACATCTAATGGTTTAAGTTAGGATTGGGAGGGGAAAGCTGATCCTAGATCAGTGTCTGGCTAGGTGAACTATATCTATATGGACTGGAGGACCATGCCTCTGAAACTTAGCCTGGGTCTTAGAGCCTTGTCAAGCCAATCATGACGATCCCATCAGAGAGGATACGCACACTGTCACCAGGGTTCTGGTCACTAATAGATCACTATTAGAGGAATAGGGCCCCTGGTCACTAGTAGTTCACTATTAGGGG
>NW_027033409.1:0-6173 GCF_034236695.1 Oncorhynchus nerka | reverse complement strand
GTACAGAGTCAATGTGGAGGCTTTATACAGGGTATTACGGTACAGAGTCAATGTGGAGGCTATATACAGGGTGTTACGGTACAGAGTCAATGTGGAGGCTATATACAGGGGGTACCGGTACAGAGTCAATGTGGAGGCTATATACAGGGGGTACTGGTACAGAGTCAATGTGGAGGCTATATACAGGGGGTACCGGTACAGAGTCAATGTGGAGGCTATATACAGGGGGTACCTGTACAGAGTCAATGTGGAGGCTATATACAGAGGGTACTGGTACAGAGTCAATGTGGAGGCTATATACAGAGGGTACTGGTACAAGTCCCAATGTGGAGGCTATATACAGGGTACTGGTACAGAGTCAATAATGAGGCTATATACAGAGGTGCAGGTACAAGTCAGCGTGGAGCTATATACAGGGTGTTACGGTACAGAGTCAATGTGGAGGCTATACAGGGGTACTGGTGCGAGTCAATGTGGAGGCTATACAGGGGTACCATTACAGGTCAATGTGGAGGCTATATACAGGGCACCGGTACAGAGTCAATGTGGAGGCTATATACAGGGTGTGCCGGTACAGAGTCAATATGGAGGCTATATGGGGTACCAGTACAGAAATGTGGAGGCTATATACAGGGGTACATTTACAGAGTCAGTGTGGAGGCTATATGCAGGGTACAGTGGAGTCAATGTGGGCTATATACAGAGGTACATTGCAAGTCAGTGTGGAGGCTATATACAGAGGTACCGGTACAGAGTCAAATGTGGGCTATACAGAAGTGCGGTACAGAGTCAATGTGGAGGCTATATTCAGGGTACAGTACAGAGTCAATGTGGAGGCTATATACAGGGTACATTCAAGTCAATGTGGAAGCTATATACGGGGTATTCTGTGCAGAGTCAATGTGGAGGTTATATACAGGGTGTTACGGTACAGAGTCAATGTGAGGCTATATGCAAGTGTCATTCATTTGATCCCAATGTGTGGAGGCTATATGCAGAGTGTTCTTTACAGAGTCAATGTGGAGCTATACAGAATTATTACGGTGCAAAGTCAATGTGGAGAGCTATATACAGGGTGTTACGGTACAGAGTCAATGTGGAGGCTATATACAGGTGCGGTACAGAGTCAATGTGGAGGCTATATACAGGGTGTTACGGTACAGAGTCAATGTGGAGGCTATATACAGGGTGTTACGGTACAGAGTCAATGTGGAGGCTATATACAGGGTGTTACGGTACAGAGTCAATGTGGTGTATGTGCAAGGTAATTGAGGTAGATATGTACATATAGGTACGGTAGGGATAACGTGACTAGGCAACCGGATAGATAATAAACAGTAACAGCAGCATATGTAGTGAGACAAGAGGCAGAAAGGGTCAATGCAGATTAGTGCTGAGTGATTCATTATTGTTGAGTTCGGTTTAGTTTCGGTTCGATTTTTTTTTTATCACGTTTTGGTTTCGATCTTTTTTTTTTTTTTTTAGACATTAAATGCACTATGCATTATGTGGGTTGAATGCTGTAACACAGGCGAAACATATTAATACAATTCCCATGATGGTTGTGCCTGTCCATTACTGCTGATCACTCATTAACCATCATCTATTCACATTACTATACTTTAATACGATATTTTATTATTTTATTACTTTTATTTATTCCAAGTCATCATCTCATCTCTATAGAGCTGCACAGCAATAAAACTAAATCACTTTTTAGTAGTTCTTCAAAGTAAATAAGGTATTTATTTTTTTATACAAACTGTCCAATCACTTAGATCGTGTATTTTCAGTCTCCTGAAGATCGTGCAGCGTCTTTGTTTATGTTAATGCACTGCACAGGCCCGAACAAGTTTAAGCAGGCGCGCAATGGATTATGGTCATTATAGTTCATTTCCACATTTCTCCTAAACTATGTACAATATAGGCTTTTGAAACTACAACTCCCTACATCATCATAATTTAACCGAAGGTCAGTCAATTAGTTGTTTAAACCCACAAAAATAACCTACATTTCAGTAAATCCCTCAGCACTAAACCAGATAGTTAAATAGTTAACCATAGCTATGGGACTAATTATTTAACAGTTTTATAGCTTAAGGGGTAGAAGCTGTTCAGGGTCCTGTTGGTTCCAGACTTGCTGCATGAGTTACCACTTGCAGTTGCAGTAGCAGAGGAACAGTCTTTGGCTTGGGTGGCTGGAGTCTTTGACAATGTCTAGGTCCCAAAAACCACTTTCTGGTCAAAGTGAGACAGGGAAACAACTGTACCTTTCAGGGAAGTAGATCTAAACCCTGTAACTATTTCAGCCAGCATCGTGTAACGGATGTGAAACGGCTAGCTTAGTTAGCGGTGGTGCGCGCTAAATAGCGTTTCAATCGGTGAGGTCACTCGCTCTGAGACCTTGAAGTAGTGGTTCCCTTGCTCTGCAAGGGCCGCGGCTTTTGTGGCGCGGTGGGTAACAATGCTTCGTGGGTGACTGTTGTTGATGTGTGCAGAGGTTCCCTGGTTCAAGCCCGTATTTGTCAAATGCGCCTAATAGGGCAGGTGTAATAAGCCCTTAACCAACAGGTGTAGACCTCACAGTGAAATGCTGACTTACAAGCCCTTAACCAACAGGTGTAGACCTCACAGTGAAATGTTTACTTACAAGCCCTTAACCAACAGGTGTAGACCTCACAGTGAAATGCTTACTTACAAGCCCTTAACCAACAGGTATGAGAACCTCTGGTAAATGTACCCACAAGCCCTTAACCAACAGGTGTAGACTTCTCTAATGAAATGCTGACTTACAAGCCCTTAACCAACAGGTGTGAACCTCACAGTGAAACACTTACTTACAAACCCTTAACCAACGGTGTAGACCTCAGTGAAATAAAACACAAGCCCTTAACCAACAGGTGTAGACCTCACACAGTGAAATGCTGACTTACAGGCCTTAACCATGAGTGTAGACCTCACAGTGAAATGCTGACTTACAAGCCCTTAACCAACAGGTGTAGACCTCACAGTGAAATGCTTACTTACAAGCCCTAACTAACAGGTGTAGACCTCACAGTGAAATGCTTACTTTACAAGCCCTTAACCAACAGGTGTAGACCTCACAGTGAAATGCTGACTTACAAGCCTTCCAAAGTTCTCTCACGTCCCACCCCGCTCCGCTCTCTCCACTGGCTTCCAGTTGAAGCTCGCATCCGCATGGAACCATAGTTAACTGCCCTACGGAGCTGTGAGGAAGCGGCCTCAGTACCCTCCAGGTTTGATCATGCCCTACACCCAAAACAAGGGCACGTTCATCCACCTCTGGCCTGCTCGCCTCCCTACCACTGGGAGGTACAGTTCCCGCTCAGCCCAGTCAAAACTGTTCGCTGCTCTGGCCCCCAATGGTGGAACAAACTCCTCACGACGCCAGGACAGCGAGAGTCAATCACCACCTTCCGAGACACTGAAACCCCACCTCTTTAAGGAATACCTAGGATAGGATAAAGTAATCCCTCTCACCCCCGTAAAAGACGCAGGATGCACTACTGTTCCACTGGATGTCATAAGGTGAATGCACCAATTTGTAAGTCGCTCTGGATAAGAGCGTCTGCTAAATGACTTAAATGTAAATGTAAATGTAAGCCCTTAACCAATAGGTGTAGACCTCACAGTGAAATGCTTACTTACAAGCCCTTAACCAACAGGTGTAGACCTCACAGTGAAATGCTTACTTACAAACCCTTAACCAAACAATGCAGTTAAAAGAAAATAACTGAAAAAGTAAGATAAGATGAACAAATAATTAAAGACAGCAGTAAATAACAACAGTGAGGCTATATACAGGGTGTTACGGTACAGAGTCAGTGTGAGGCTATATACAGGGTGCTACGGTATAGAGTCAATGTGGAGGCTATATACAGGGTGTTACGGTACAGAGTCAATATGGAGGCTATATACGGGTGTTACGGTACAGAGTCAATGTGGAGGCTATATACAGGGTGTTACGGCACAGAGTCAATATGGAGGCTATATACAGGGTGTTACGGGGTACAGAGTCAATGTGAGGCTATATACAGGGTGTTGCGGTACAGAGTCAATGTGGAGGCTATATACAGGTGTTACGGCACAGAGTCAATGTGGAGGCTATATACAGGGTGTTACGGTACAGAGTCAATGTGGAGGCTTATATACAGGGTGTTACGGTACAGAGTCAATGTGGAGGCTATATACAGGGTACAGTACAGAGTCAATGTGGAGGCTATATACAGGGTGTTACGGTACAGAGTCAATGTGGAGGCTATATACAGGGTGCTGGTACAGAGTCAATGTGGAGGCTATATACAGGGTGTTACGGCCAGAGTCAATGTGGAGGCTATATACAGGGTATTACGGTACAGAGTCAATGTGGAGGCTATATACGGGTGTTACGGTACAGAGTCAATGGAGGCTATATGCAGGGTGTTACGGTACAGGAGTCAATGTGGAGGCTATATACAGGTATTACGGTACAGAGTCAATGTGGAGGCTATATACGGGTGTTACGGTACAGAGTCAACAGGAGGTTATATACAGGGTGTTACGGTACAGAGTCCAATGTGGAGGCTATATACAGGGTGTCACGGTACAGAGTCAATGTGGAGGCTTTATACAGGGTGTTACGGCACAGAGTCAATGTGGAGGCTTTATACAGGGTGTTACGGCACAGAGTCAATGTGGAGGTTTTACTGACAGGGTATTACGGCACAGAGTCAATGTGGAGGCTATATACAGGGTGCAGTACAGAGTCAATGTGGAGGCTATATACAGGGGGTACCGGCACAGAGTCAATGTGAGGCTATATACAGGGGGTACTGGTACAGAGTCAATGTGGAGGCTATATACAGGGGTACCCGGTACAGAGTCAATGTGGAGGCTATATACAGGGGGTACCTGTACAGAGTCAATGTGGAGGCTATACAGAGGTACTGGTACAGAGTCATGTGGAGGCTATATACAGAGGTACTGGTACAGAGTCAATGTGGAGGCTATATACAGGGGGTACC
This sequence comes from Oncorhynchus nerka, assembly GCF_034236695.1. Taxonomy (NCBI): domain Eukaryota; kingdom Metazoa; phylum Chordata; class Actinopteri; order Salmoniformes; family Salmonidae; genus Oncorhynchus; species Oncorhynchus nerka. The sequence continues at coordinate 1,149 of NW_027033409.1, read as the reverse complement.
GGTACAGAGTCAACGTGGAGGCTATATACAGGGTGTTACGGTACAGAGTCAATGTGGAGGCTATATACAGGGGGGTACTGGTACAGAGTCAATGTGGAGGCTATATACAGGGGGTACCATTACAGAGTCAATGTGGAGGCTATATACAGGGGGTACCGGTACAGAGTCAATGTGGAGGCTATATACAGGGTGTACCGGTACAGAGTCAATATGGAGGCTATATACAGGCGGTACCAGTACAGAGTCAATGTGGAGGCTATATACAGGGGGTACCGGTACAGAGTCAGTGTGGAGGCTATATACAGAGGGTACCGGTACAGAGTCAATGTGGAGGCTATATACAGAGGGTACCGGTACAGAGTCAGTGTGGAGGCTATATACAGAGGGTACCGGTACAGAGTCAATGTGGAGGCTATATACAGAGGGTACCGGTACAGAGTCAATGTGGAGGCTATATTCAAGGGGGTACCGGTACAGAGTCAATGTGGAGGCTATATACAGGGGGTACCGGTACAGAGTCAATGTGGAGGCTATATACGGGGTGTTACATTTAGGTCAATGTGGAGGTTATATACCAGGGTGTTACGGTACAGAGTCAATGTGGAGCTATATACAGGGTGTTACGTACAGAGTCAATGTGGAGGCTATATACAGGGTGTTACGGTACAGAGTCAATGTGGAGGCTATATACAGGGTGTTACGGTACAGAGTCAATGTGGAGGCTATATACAGGGTGTTACGGTACAGAGTCAATGTGGAGGCTATATACAGGGTGTTACGGTACAGAGTCAATGTGGAGGCTATATACAGGGTGTTACGGTACAGAGTCAATGTGGAGGCTATATACAGGGTGTTACGGTACAGAGTCAATGTGGAGGCTATATACAGGGTGTTACGGTACAGAGTCAATGTGGAGGCTATATACAGGGTGTTACGGTACAGAGTCAATGTGGAGGCTATATACAGGGTGTTACGGTACAGAGTCAATGTGGAGGCTATATACAGGGTGTTACGGTACAGAGTCAATGTGGAGGCTATATATAGGGTGTTACGGTACAGAGTCAATGTGGAGGCTTTATACAGGGTGTTACGGTACAGAGTCAATGTGGAGGCTATATACAGGGTATTACGGTACAGAGTCAATGTGGA
>NW_027033408.1:0-6172 GCF_034236695.1 Oncorhynchus nerka | reverse complement strand
AGTATGTCTGACACTCGTAGTGAATGTCTTTGACAAGTCTGTCTGACACTAGTAGTGAATGTCATTGAGAAGTCTGTCTGACACTAGTAGTGAATGTCATTGAGAAGTCTTTCTGACACTAGCAGTGAATGTCATTGAGAAGTCTGTCTGACACTCGTAGTGAATGTCATTGAGAAGTCTGTCTGACACTAGTAGTGAATGTCATTGAGAAGTATGTCTGACACTAGCAGTGAATGTCATTGAGAAGTCTGTCTGACACTAGTAGTGAATGTCATTGAGAAGTCTGTCTGACACTAGCAGTGAATGTCATTGAGAAGTCTGTCTGACACTAGTAGTGAATGTCATTGATAAGTCTGTCTGACACTAGTAGTGAATGTCATTGAGAAGTCTGTCTGACACTAGTAGTGAATGTCATTGAGAAGTCTGTCTGACACTAGTAGTGAATGTCATTGAGAAGTCTGTCTGACACTAGAAGTGAATGTCATTGAGAAGTCTGTCTGACACTAGTAGTGAATGTCATTGAGAAGTCTGTCTGACACTAGTAGTGAATGTCATTGAGAAGTCTTTCTGACACTAGCAGTGAATGTCATTGAGAAGTCTGTCTGACACTCGTAGTGAATGTCATTGAGAAGTCTGTCTGACACTAGTAGTGAATGTCATTGAGAAGTATGTCTGACACTAGCAGTGAATGTCATTGAGAAGTCTGTCTGACACTAGTAGTGAATGTCATTGAGAAGTCTGTCTGACACTAGCAGTGAATGTCATTGAGAAGTCTGTCTGACACTAGTAGTGAATGTCATTGATAAGTCTGTCTGACACTAGTAGTGAATGTCATTGAGAAGTCTGTCTGACACTAGTAGTGAATGTCATTGAGAAGTCTGTCTGACACTAGTAGTGAATGTCATTGAGAAGTCTGTCTGACACTAGTAGTGAATGTCATTGAGAAGTCTGTCTGACACTAGCAGTGAATGTCATTGAGAAGTCTGTCTGACACTAGCAGTGAATGTCATTGAGAAGTCTGTCTGACACTAGTAGTGAATGTCATTGAGAAGTCTGTCTGACACTAGTAGTGAATGTCATTGAGAAGTCTGTCTGACACTAGTAGTGAATGTCATTGAGAAGTCTGTCTGACACTAGTAGTGAATGTCATTGAGAAGTCTGTCTGACACTAGTAGTGAATGTCATTGAGAAGTCTGTCTGACACTAGTAGTGAATGTCATTGAGAAGTCTGTCTGACACTAGTAGTGAATGTCATTGAGAAGTCTGTCTGACACTAGTAGTGAATGTCATTGAGAAGTCTGTCTGACACTAGTAGTGAATGTCATTGAGAAGTCTGTCTGACACTAGTAGTGAATGTCATTGAGAAGTCTGTCTGACACTAGTAGTGAATGTCATTGAGAAGTCTGTCTGACACTAGTAGTGAATGTCATTGAGAAGTCTGTCTGACACTAGTAGTGAATGTCATTGAGAAGTCTGTCTGACACTAGTAGTGAATGTCATTGAGAAGTCTGTCTGACACTAGTAGTGAATGTCATTGAGAAGTATGTCTGACACTAGCAGTGAATGTCATTGAGAAGTCTGTCTGACACTAGTAGTGAATGTCATTGAGAAGTCTGTCTGACACTAGCAGTGAATGTCATTGAGAAGTCTGTCTGACACTAGCAGTGAATGACTGAGTCATCAGATAATGTAAGCACTGAGGCAGGGGTGGCCAGCATGCTTGCTTATGTTGGAGGGACTGTATGAACTGTTAGTTATTGGAACACTGCAGGGGACTCCAGGGAGCCTTCTACTATATAAATAACCTCTTTGGGGTTTTTACTGAATGAATAGTAATGGTTGAGCTCTTCTACTATATAATGCATAGTAATGGTTGAGCTATTCTACTATATCATGGATAGTAATGGTTGAGCTCTTCTACTATATAATGCATAGTAATGGTTGAGCTATTCTACTATATAATGGATAGTAATGGTTGAGCTATTCTACTATATAATGGATAGTAATGGTTGAGCTATTCTACTATATAATGGATAGTAATGGTTGAGCTATTCTACTATATAATGCATAGTAATGGTTGAGCTATTCTACTATATACATTACATTTACATTTAAGTCATTTAGCAGACGCTCTTATCCAGAGCGACTTACAAATTGGTGCATTCACCTTATGACATCCAGTGGAACAGTAGTGCATCTAAATCTTTTAAGGGGGGGGTGAGAGGGATTACTTTATCCTATCCTAGGTATTCCTTAAAGAGGTGGGGTTTCAGGTGTCTCCGGAAGGTGGTGATTGACTCCGCTGTCCTGGCGTCGTGAGGGAGTTTGTTCCACCATTGGGGGGCCAGAGCAGCGAACAGTTTTGACTGGGCTGAGCGGGAACTGTACTTCCTCAGTGGTAGGGAGGCGAGCAGGCCAGAGGTGGATGAACGCAGTGCCCTTGTTTGGGTGTAGGGCCTGATCAGAGCCTGGAGGTACTGAGGCCGTTCCCCTCACAGCTCTGTAGGCAAGCACCATGGTCTTGTAGCGGATGCGAGCTTCAACTGGAAGCCAGTGGAGAGAGCGGAGGAGCGGGGTGACGGAGAGAACTTGGGAAGGTTGAACACCAGACGGGCTGCGGCGTTCTGGATGAGTTGTAGGGGTTTAATGGCACAGGCAGGGAGCCCAGCCAACAGCGAGTTGCAGTAATCCAGACGGGAGATGACAAGTGCCTGGATTAGGACCTGCGCCGCTTCCTGTGTGAGGCAGGGTCGTACTCTGCGGATGTTGTAGAGCATGAACCTACAGGAACGGGCCACCGCCTTGATGTTGGTTGAGAACGACAGGGTGTTGTCCAGGATCACGCCAAGGTTCTTAGCGCTCTGGGAGGAGGACACAATGGAGTTGTCAACCGTGATGGCGAGATCATGGAACGGGCAGTCCTTCCCCGGGAGGAAGAGCAGCTCCGTCTTGCCGAGGTTCAGCTTGAGGTGTTGATCCGTCATCCACACTGATATGTCTGCCAGACATGCAGAGATGCGATTTCGCCACCTGGTCGTCAGAAGGGGGAAAGGAGAAGATTAATTGTGTGTCGTCTGCATAGCAATGATAGGAGAGACCATGTGAGGTTATGACAGAGCCAAGTGACTTGGTGTATAGCGAGAATAGGAGAGGGCCTAGAACAGAGCCCTGGGGGACCCCAGTGGTGAGAGCACGTGGTGTGGAGACGGATTCTCGCCACGCCACCTGGTAGGAGCGACCTGTCAGGTAGGACGCAATCCAAGCGTGGGCCGCGCCGGAGATGCCCAACTCGGAGAGGGTGGAGAGGAGGATCTGATGGTTCACAGTATCGAAGGCAGCCGATAGGTCTAGAAGGATGAGAGCAGAGGAGAGAGAGTTAGCTTTAGCAGTGCGGAGCGCCTCCGTGATACAGAGAAGAGCAGTCTCAGTTGAATGACTAGTCTTGAAACCTGACTGATTTGGATCAAGAAGGTCATTCTGAGAGATAGCGGGAGAGCTGGCCAAGGACGGCACGTTCAAGAGATTTGGAGAGAAAAGAAAGAAGGGATACTGGTCTGTAGTTGTTGACATCGGAGGGATCGAGTGTAGGTTTTTTCAGAAGGGTGCAACTCTCGCTCTCTTGAAGACGGAAGGGACGTAGCCAGTGGTCAGGGATGAGTTGATGAGCGAGGTGAGGTAAGGGAGAAGGTCTCCGGAAATGGTCTGGAGAAGAGAGGAGGGGATAGGGTCAAGCGGGCAGGTTGTTGGGCGGCCGGCCGTCTGACGCAAGATTTCATCTGGAGAGAGAGGGGATAAAGAGGTCAGAGCACAGGGTAGGGCAGTGAGCAGAACCAGCGGTGTCGTTTGACTTAGCAAACGAGGATCGGATGTCGTCGACCTTCTTTTCAAAATGGTTGACGAAGTCATCTGCAGAGAGGGAGGAGGGGGGGGGGGGGAGGATTCAGGAGGGAGGAGAAGGTGGCAAAGAGCTTCCTAGGGTTAGAGGCAGATGCTTGGAATTTAGAGTGGTAGAAAGTGGCTTTAGCAGCAGAGAGAGAAGAGGAAAATGTAGAGAGGAGGGAGTGAAAGGATGCCAGGTCCGCAGGGAGGCGAGTTTTCCTCCATTTCCGCTCGGCTGCCCGGAGCCCTGTTCTGTGAGCTCGCAATGAGTCGTCGAGCCACGGAGCGGGAGGGGAGGACCGAGCCGGCCTGGAGGATAGGGGACATAGAGAGTCAAAGGATGCAGAAAGGGAGGAGAGGAGGGTTGAGGAGGCAGAATCAGGAGATAGGTTGGAGAAGGTTTGAGCAGAGGAAGAGATGATAGGATGGAAGAGGAGAGAGTAGCGGGGGAGAGAGAGCGAAGGTTGGGACGGCGCGATACCATCCGAGTAGGGGCAGTGGGGAAGTGTTGGATGAGAGCGAGAGGGAAAAGGATACAAGGTAGTGGTCGGAGACTTGGAGGGAGTAGCAATGAGGTTAGTGGAAGGACAGCATCTAGTAAAGATGAGGTCGAGCGTATTGCCTGCCTTGTGAGTAGGGGGGAAGGTGAGAGGGTGAGGTCAAAAGAGGAGAGGAGTGGAAAGAAGGAGGCAGAGAGGAATGAGTCAAAGGTAGACGGGGAGGTTAAAGTCGCCCAGAACTGTGAGAGGTGAGCCGTCCTCAGGAAAGGAGCTTATCAAGGCATCAAGCTCATTGATGAACTCTCTGAGGGAACCTGGTGGGCGATAAATGATAAGGATGTTAAGCTTGAAAGGGCTGGTAACTGTGACAGCATGGAATTCAAAGGAGGCGATAGACAGATGGGTAAGGGGAGAAAGAGAGAATGACCACTTGGGAGAGATGAGGATCCCGGTGCCACCACCCCGCTGACCAGAAGCTCTCGGGGTGTGCGAGAACACGTGGGCAGACGAAGAGAGAGCAGTAGGAGTAGCAGTGTTGTCTGTGGTGATCCATGTTTCAGTCAGTGCCAAGAAGTCGAGGACTGAGGGAGGCATAGGCTGAGATGAACTCTGCCTTGTTGGCCGCAGATCGGCAGTTCCAGAGGCTACCGGAGACCTGGAACTCCACGTGGGTCGTGCGCGCTGGGACCACCAGATTAGGGTGGCGCGCCACGCGGGTGTGGAGCGTTTGTATGGTCTGTGCAGAGAGGAGAGAACAGGGATAGACAGACACATAGTTGACAGGCTACACAAGAGGCTACGCTAATGCAAAGGAGATTGAATGACAAGTGGACTACACGTCTCGAGTGTTCAGAAAGTTAAGCTTACGTAGCAAGAATCTTATTGACTAAAATGATTAAAATGATACAGTACTGCTGAAGTAGGCTAGCTGGCAGTGGCTGCGTTGTTGACTATGTAGGCTAGCTGGCAGTGGCTGCGTTGTTGACACTACACTAATCAAGTCGTTCCGTTGAGTGTAATAGTTTCTACTGTGCTGCTATTCGGGGGGCTAGCTGGCTAGCTAGCAGTGTTGATTACGTTACGTTGCGTTAAAAGAACGACAATAGCTGGCTAGCTAACCTAGGAAATCGCTCTAGACTACACAATTATCTTTGATACAAAGACGGCTATGTAGCTAGCTATGTAGCTAGCTACGATCAAACAAATCAAGCCGTTGTACTGTAATGAAATGAAATGAAAATGTGATACTACCTGTGGAGCGACGAAATGCGACCGGTTGTTGAGTGCGGAAGTTCTGTTCGGTAGACGTTGGCTAGCTGTTGGCTAGCTAGCAGTGTCTCCTACGTTAAGGACGACAAATAGCTGGCTAGCTAACCTCGGTAAATTAAGATAATCACTCTAAAACTACACACTCTAAACTACACAATTATCTTGGATACGAAGACAGCAAAGACAACTATGTAGCTAGCTAACACTACACTTATCAAGTCGTTCAGTTGAGTGTAATAGTTGTGCTGCTAATCGGTAGACGGTGGACGTTAGCTAGCTGGCTAGCTGCTGGGCAGATAGCAGTGTAGACTACGTTAGGACGACGAAATACGATAATTACGCAATTATCTTTGATACAAAGACGGCTATGTAGCTAGCTAAGAAGACATTGCTAAGATTAGACAAATCAAACCGTTGTACTATAATGAAATGTAATACTACCTGCGGACCGAGTGCAGATGCGACCGCTCGCTCCAACCCGGAAGTACATTCAACCTTCTCCTGCTCTCTCCTGCTCTCTATAA
>NW_027033407.1:0-6169 GCF_034236695.1 Oncorhynchus nerka | reverse complement strand
AGGGTGGGGCCAGAGAGGATAAATGCTGCTAGCCACTCAGAGAGAGACCGGCAGGGTGGGGCCAGAGAGGATAAATGCTGCTAGCCACTCAGAGAGAGACCGGCAGGGTGGGGCCAGAGAGGATAAATGATGCTAGCCACTCAGAGAGAGACCGGCAGGGTGGGGCCAGAGAGGATAAATGATGCTAGCCACTCAGAGAGAGACCGGCAGGGTGGGGCCAGAGAGGATAAATGATGCTAGCCACTCAGAGAGAGACCGGCAGGGTGGGGCCAGAGAGGATAAATGCTGCTAGCCACTCAGAGAGAGACCGGCAGGGTGGGGCCACAGAGTGGATAAATGATGCTAGCCACTCAGAGAGAGACCGGCAGGGTGGGGCCAGAGTGGATAAATGCTGCTAGCCACTGAGAGAGAGACCGGAAGGGTGGGGCCAGAGAGGATAAATGCTGCTAGCCACTCAGAGAGAGACCGGAAGGGTGGGGCCAGAGAGGATAAATGCTGCTAGCCACTCAGAGAGAGACCGGAAGGGTGGGGCCAGAGAGGATAAATGATGCTAGCCACTCAGAGAGAGACCGGCAGGGTGGGGCCAGAGAGGATAAATGATGCTAGCCACTCAGAGACCGGCAGGGTGGGGCCAGAGTGGATAAATGATGCTAGCCACTCAGAGACCGGCAGGGTGGGGCCAGAGTGGATAAATGCTGCTAGCCACTCAGAGAGAGACCGGCAGGGTGGGGCCAGAGTGGATAAATGCTGCTAGCCACTCAGAGAGAGACCGGCAGGGTGGGGCCAGAGTTGATAAATGCTGCTAGCCACTCAGAGACCGGCAGGGTGGGGCCAGAGAGGATAAATGCTGCTAGCCACTCAGAGACCGGCAGGGTGGGGCCAGAGAGGATAAATGATGCTAGCCACTCAGAGAGAGACCGGCAGGGTGGGGCGAGAGAGGATAAATGATGCTAGCCACTCAGAGACCGGCAGGGTGGGGCCAGAGAGGATAAATGATGCTAGCCACTCAGAGAGAGACCGGCAGGGTGGGGCCAGAGTGGATAAATGATGCTAGCCACTCAGAGAGAGACCGGCAGGGTGGGGCCAGAGTGGATAAATGCTGCTAGCCACTCAGAGAGAGACCAGCAGGGTGGGGCCACAGAGTGGATAAATGCTGCTAGCCACTCAGAGAGAGACCGGCAGGGTGGGGCCAGAGAGGATAAATGATGCTAGCCACTCAGAGAGAGACCGGCAGGGTGGGGCCAGAGTTGATAAATGCTGCTAGCCACTCAGAGACCGGCAGGGTGGGGCCAGAGAGGATAAATGATGCTAGCCACTCAGAGACCGGCAGGGTGGGGCCAGAGTTGATAAATGCTGCTAGCCACTCAGAGACCGGCAGGGTGGGGCCAGAGAGGATAAATGCTGCTAGCCACTCAGAGACCGGCAGGGTGGGGCCAGAGAGGATAAATGATGCTAGCCACTCAGAGAGAGACCGGCAGGGTGGGGCCAGAGAGGATAAATGATGCTAGCCACTCAGAGAGAGACCGGCAGGGTGGGGCGAGAGAGGATAAATGATGCTAGCCACTCAGAGAGAGACCGGCAGGGTGGGGCCAGAGAGGATAAATGATGCTAGCCACTCAGAGAGAGACCGGCAGGGTGGGGCCAGAGAGGATAAATGATGCTAGCCACTCAGAGAGAGACCGGCAGGGTGGGGCCAGAGAGGATAAATGATGCTAGCCACTCAGAGAGAGACCGGCAGGGTGGGGCCAGAGAGGATAAATGATGCTAGCCACTCAGAGAGAGACCGGCAGGGTGGGGCCAGAGAGGATAAATGATGCTAGCCACTCAGAGAGAGACCGGCAGGGTGGGGCCAGAGAGGATAAATGATGCTAGCCACTCAGAGAGAGACCGGCAGGGTGGGGCCAGAGCGGATAAATGATGCTAGCCACTCAGAGAGAGACCGGCAGGGTGGGGCCACAGAGTGGATAAATGCTGCTAGCCACTCAGAGAGAGACCGGCAGGGTGGGGCCACAGAGTGGATAAATGCTGCTAGCCACTCAGAGAGAGACCGGCAGGGTGGGGCCACAGAGTGGATAAATGATGCTAGCCACTCAGAGAGAGACCGGCAGGGTGGGGCCAGAGTGGATAAATGCTGCTAGCCACTCAGAGAGAGACCGGCAGGGTGGGGCCACAGAGTGGATAAATGATGCTAGCCACTCAGAGAGAGACCGGCAGGGTGGGGCCAGAGTGGATAAATGCTGCTAGCCACTCAGAGAGAGACCAGCAGGGTGGGGCCACAGAGTGGATAAATGCTGCTAGCCACTCAGAGAGAGACCGGCAGGGTGGGGCCAGAGAGGATAAATGATGCTAGCCACTCAGAGAGAGACCGGCAGGGTGGGGCCAGAGAGGATAAATGATGCTAGCCACTCAGAGAGAGACCGACAGGGTGGGGCCAGAGAGGATAAATGATGCTAGCCACTCAGAGACCGGCAGGGTGGGGCCAGAGGATAAATGATGCTAGCCACTCAGAGAGAGACCGGCAGGGTGGGGCCAGAGAGGATAAATGCAGCTAGCCACTCAGAGAGAGACCGGCAGGGTGGGGACAGAGAGGATAAATGATGCTAGCCACTCAGAGAGAGACCGGCAGGGTGGGGCCAGAGAGGATAAATGCTGCTAGCCACTCAGAGAGAGACCGGCAGGGTGGGGCCAGAGGGGATAAATGATGCTAGCCACTCAGAGAGAGACCGGCAGGGTGGGGCCAGAGAGGATAAATGCTGCTAGCCACTCAGAGAGAGACCGGCAGGGTGGGGCCAGAGAGGATAAATGATGCTAGCCACTCAGAGAGAGACCGGCAGGGTGGGGCCACAGAGTGGATAAATGCTGCTAGCCACTCAGAGAGAGACCGGCAGGGTGGGGCCAGAGTGGATAAATGCTGCTAGCCACTCAGAGAGAGACCGGCAGGGTGGGGCCACAGAGTGGATAAATGCTGCTAGCCACTCAGAGAGAGACCGGCAGGGTGGGGCCAGAGAGGATAAATGATGCTAGCCACTCAGAGAGAGACCGGCAGGGTGGGGCCAGAGAGGATAAATGCTGCTAGCCACTCAGAGACCAGCAGGGTGGGGCCAGAGAGGATAAATGATGCTAGCCACTCAGAGAGAGACCGGCAGGGTGGGGCCAGAGAGGATAAATGATGCTAGCCACTCAGAGACCGGCAGGGTGGGGCCAGAGTGGATAAATGCTGCTAGCCACTCAGAGACCGGCAGGGTGGGGCCAGAGAGGATAAATGATGCTAGCCACTCAGAGAGAGACCGGCAGGGTGGGGCCAGAGAGGATAAATGCTGCTAGCCACTCAGAGAGAGACCGGCAGGGTGGGGCCAGAGAGGATAAATGATGCTAGCCACTCAGAGAGAGACCGGCAGGGTGGGGCCAGAGAGGATAAATGATGCTAGCCACTCAGAGACCGGCAAGGTGGGGCCAGAGTGGATAAATGCTGCTAGCCACTCAGAGAGAGACCGGCAGGGTGGGGCCAGAGTTGATAAATGCTGCTAGCCACTCAGAGAGAGACCGGCAGGGTGGGGCCTGAGAGGATAAATGCTGCTAGCCACTCAGAGACCGGCAGGGTGGGACCACAGAGTGGATAAATGCTGCTAGCCACTCAGAGAGAGACGGCAGGGTGGGGCCAGACTGGATAAATGATGCTAGCCACTCAGAGAGAGACCGGCAGGGTGGGGCCAGAGAGGATAAATGATGCTAGCCACTCAGAGAGAGACCGGCAGGGTGGGACCACAGAGTGGATAAATGCTGCTAGCCACTCAGAGAGAGACCGGCAGGGTGGGGCCAGAGTTGATAAATGCTGCTAGCCACTCAGAGAGAGACCGGCAGGGTGGGGCCTGAGAGGATAAATGATGCTAGCCACTCAGAGAGAGACCGGCAGGGTGGGGCCAGAGAGGATAAATGATGCTAGCCACTCAGAGAGAGACCGGCAGGGTGGGGCCAGAGAGGATAAATGATGCTAGCCACTCAGAGAGAGACCGGCAGGGTGGGGCCAGAGAGGATAAATGATGCTAGCCACTCAGAGACCGGCAGGGTGGGGCCAGAGAGGATAAATGATGCTAGCCACTCAGAGAGAGACCGGCAGGGTGGGGCCAGAGAGGATAAATGCAGCTAGCCACTCAGAGAGAGACCGGCAGGGTGGGGCCAGAGAGGATAAATGCTGCTAGCCACTCAGAGACCGGCAGGGTGGGGCCAGAGTGGATAAATGCTGCTAGCCACTCAGAGACCGGAAGGGTGGGGCCAGAGAGGATAAATGATGCTAGCCACTCAGAGAGAGACCGGCAGGGTGGGGCCAGAGAGGATAAATGATGCTAGCCACTCAGAGACCGGCAGGGTGGGGCCAGAGTGGATAAATGATACTAGCCACTCAGAGACCGGCAAGGTGGGGCCAGAGTGGATAAATGCTGCTAGCCACTCAGAGAGAGACCGGCAGGGTGGGGCCAGAGTGAATAAATGATGCTAGCCACTCAGAGAGAGACCGGCAGGGTGGGGCCACAGAGTGGATAAATGCTGCTAGCCACTCAGAGAGAGACCGGCAGGGTGGGGCCAGAGAGGATAAATGCTGCTAGCCACTCAGAGAGAGACCGGCAGGGTGGGGCCAGAGAGGATAAATGCTGCTAGCCACTCAGAGAGAGCCGGCAGGGTGGGGCCAGAGAGTGGATAAATGCTGCCAGCCACCAGAGAGAGACCGCAGGGTGGGACCACAGAGTGAGGATGCAGCCACCAGAGAGACCAGCAGGGTGGGACCAGAGTGGATAAATGCTGCTAGCCACCAGAGAGAGACCGGAGTGGATAAATGCAGCCACTCAGGAGGGGCCAGACTGGATAAATGATGCTAGCCACCAGAGAGACCGGCAGGGTGAACCAGAGAGGATAAATGATGCTAGCCACTCTGAGGAGACCGCAGGGTGGGACCACAGAGTGAGGAATGCTGCATGCCACCAGAGAGAGACCTGTGAGGGGTAAATGAGGATAAATTATAAAGTAGCCACCAGAGAGAGACCGCAAAGGGGGCCAGAGAGGATAATGCTGCTAGCCACTCAGAGAGAGACCGGCAGGTGGCAGAGGATAATGCTGTTGAACACCCAGAGAGACCGGCAGTGGGTAAACAGAGATAAATGATGCTAGCCACTCAGAGAGAGACCGGCAGGGTGGGGCCAGAGAGGATAAATGATGCTAGCCACTCAGAGAGAGACCGGAAGGGTGGGGCCAGAGAGGATAAATGATGCTAGCCACTCAGAGAGAGACCGGCAGGGTGGGGCCAGAGAGGATAAATGATGCTAGCCACTCAGAGAGAGACAGGCAGGGTGGGGCCAGAGTGGATAAATGATACTAGCCACTCAGAGACCGGCAGGGTGGGGCCAGAGTGAATAAATGATGCTAGCCACTCAGAGAGAGACCGGCAGGGTGGGGCCACAGAGTGGATAAATGCTGCTAGCCACTCAGAGAGAGACCGGCAGGGTGGGGCCAGAGAGGATAAATGCTGCTAGCCACTCAGAGAGAGACCGGCAGGGTGGGGCCACAGAGTGGATAAATGATGCTAGCCACTCAGAGAGAGACCAGCAGGGTGGGGCCAGAGTGGATAAATGCTGCTAGCCACTCAGAGAGAGACCGGCAGGGTGGGGCCACAGAGTGGATAAATGCTGCTAGCCACTCAGAGAGAGACCGGCAGGGTGGGGCCAGAGTGGATAAATGCTGCTAGCCACTCAGAGAGAGACCGGCAGGGTGGGGCCACAGAGTGGATAAATGCTGCTAGCCACTCAGAGAGAGACCGGCAGGGTGGGACCACAGAGTGCATAAATGCTGCTAGCCACTCAGAGAGAGACCGGCAGGGTGGGGCCACAGAGTGGATAAATGATGCTAGCCACTCAGAGAGAGACCGGCAGGGTGGGGCCAGAGTGAATAAATGATGCTAGCCACTCAGAGAGAGACCGGCAGGGTGGGGCCACAGAGTGGATAAATGCTGCTAGCCACTCAGAGAGAGACCGGCAGGGTGGGGCCACAGAGTGGATAAATGATGCTAGCCACTCAGAGAGAGACCGGCAGGGTGGGGCCAGAGTGAATAAATGATGCTAGCCACTCCAGAGAGAGACCGGCAGGTGGGGCCAGAGTGAATAAATGATGCTAGCCACTCAGA
>NW_027033406.1:0-6169 GCF_034236695.1 Oncorhynchus nerka | reverse complement strand
AGAGAACAATATACATCTACCAGCTGGACCCTATAGAGAGAGAACAATATAAATCTACCAGCTGGACCCTATAGAGACAGAGAACAATATAAATCTACCAGCTGGACCCTATAGAGACGAGAACAATATAAATCTACCAGCTGGACCCTATAGAGACAGAACAATATAAATCTACCAGCTGGACCCTATAGAGAGAGAACAATATAAATCTACCAGCTGGACCCTATAGAGACAGAGAACAATATATATCTACCAGCTGGACCCTATAGTGACAGAACAATATAAATCTACCAGCTGGACCCTATAGAGACAGAGAACAATATACATCTACCAGCTGGACCCTATAGAGACAGAACAATATAAATCTACCAGCTGGACCCTAAAGAGACAGAACAATATAAATCTACCAGCTGGACCCTATAGAGACAGAACAATATAAATCTACCAGCTGGACCCTATAGAGACAGAACAATATAAATCTACCAGCTGGACCCTATAGTGACAGAACAATATAAATCTACCAGCTGGACCCTATAGTGACAGAACAATATACATCTACCAGCTGGACCCTATAGTGACAGAACAATATAAATCTACCAGCTGGACCCTATAGAGACAGAACAATATAAATCTACCAGCTGGACCCTATAGTGACAGAACAATATACATCTACCAGCTGGACCCTATAGTGACAGAACAATATAAATCTACCAGCTGGACCCCATAGTGACAGAACAATATAAATCTATCAGATGGACCCTACAGAAACAGAGAGCTATATACAGTACATCCATGGTTATCGATGGCTATTCAGAAACAAAGCATGTCACTGTTAAAGGAGAGTACTTACAGGAGGTCCCTCAGGTCCCGGTAGTCCCTTCTCTCCCTGCACACACAGAGGTCAAAGGGTATCAACATTTTATGTTGCATGGCACATATAAAAGAGATGGACAAGCATAATAACATACAGTATTTCTACCAACTATAAATCTCGTGTGTGGTTTTTCTCACCGGTTGAGACCCCAGCCCTCCCAGGTACAGGGGTCTTCCATCAGGCCCCATGATAATACCAGGTTCTCCTTTCTCCCCCTGGACAGGACACAGGGTGGAGACATGTCAATACTTCATTCAATTTTCCCTGTACTGTACAGAAAACAAGATATGAATTAAGTTATTACCAGACCTTAGCTGTGTATCCTGGCTGTCCAGGCTCTCCTGTATCTCCCTTTGGTCCCATAGGCCCCTACAGAAGAAGTTGTAATCAGTATAAATAACAACCTTGTGTGTGTATATTTTTAAAAGAGATTTCCATTAACATGTTTTAGACAGTTTTCAATATACAACTAGTGTATAAAATCATGTTTTAGGCAGTTTTCAACATACAACTTGTAGGCCGTACAGCATTCTTTTGTTTTTTAATATTAGGGAGCACTATTAAGGTTTTTCAACTGTGAAATATATTTTTTGAAATGTTCCATTAACATGTTATAAAATAGTTTTTGCAATCTCCACCATACATCTAGAACAACACTATTTGGTGTGTTTCAACTGTGAAATATCTTTAGAAACAGTCATGGTAAATGTCTCCACTCCACTGTGTGTTCATTGGCAGTGTGATACTGATACATACTGGGAATCCTGCCCGGCCGGGAAGACCTGGTCCTCCCACCTGGAGAAAAGGAAATAAGGAGTTAGAGTGACTTTATAAAACATTATAAGACATTATAAAACTGCATGTAGAGTAACATAATGACTTGTCTGCTGAGTCAAATTCTCCACCTGTCCTTGATTCCCAAGAACTCCATCAAACTACATGAGACAGAGACAGGTAGGTCAGTTTGTGTCACTGAAACATCACTATGATCCAGAGCAGACAAGACCGTGCAGTACACAGCCACACTCCACTGCCTGAGGTCTGGTAGATCTGTCCCGGTGGGCCAGGGGCTCCCTGGAGGTCAGGGGCCCCCCTTCACATCCTGGCTCACCCCTACAACACCACACACACAACAGCATGAGAGCCATGGGACCTTGCTCAATGGGTAACACGCTACCGTTCAAAAGTTTGGGGTCACTTAGAAAAGTCTTTGTTTTTGAAAGAAAAGCAAAGGTTTTGTCCATTTAAAATAACAGAAATACACAGAAATACACAGAAATACAGTGTAGACATTGTTAATGTTGTAAATGACTGTTGTAGCTGGAACGGCAGTAGATTTTTTGCGGAATATCTACATAGGCGTACAGAGGCCCATTATCAGCAACCATCACTACTGTTTTCCAATGGCACGTTGTGTTAGCTAATCCAAGTGTATCATTTTAAAAGGCGACATGATCATTAGAAAACCCTTTTGCAATTATGTTAGCACAGCTGAAAACTGTTGTTCTGATTAAAGAAGCAATAAAATTAAAAATTAAAAAATCAACCACCAAAATATGGTAATCGGGAGTAGGTAACTCACCCTTTCTCCTCTGTCTCCCCCTCTCCCCTTTGTCTCCCCTGTGTATACACAAGAAACAAAATAGAATAGGTTAGTGCACTTTGTGTGGGTTACTCTAAAGCCTAAGTAACGTTCTAATAGAGTCTGGGGAGATGGCTGAGGGATAATGATCTTCTACCAATTGTCCTGGGAATCCGTCCATCCCTGGTGTTCCATCCCGTCCTCTTGCTCCCTCGCTCCCCTTCTCTCCCGAAAGCCCAGGCAAACCAGATCTTCCCTGTATGATGACAGGAATACAGTAAGCATAGCTATATAACAAAGATATGGCCTCCAATCAAACTTAGCAATATATTCAAAGGATTTCCTGGTTCTTACCGAAGGCCAAGCGATTCCGGACCCTGAAAACAATGGATATGTGACTATGTCTTAGTTGACGTGATCGTAAGGCAATCAAATGATGAGTGGATGGCAATGTATAGATCACCTGTGGTCCTGAATCCCTATCACTCCAGCAACACCATTGACCCCTATTACTCCGGAACCCTCCCGTCACCCTACACAGAGAGGACACAGATACAGTTCAAAAAAGACAATTCCACTAAAATATGTCGGCAAATATACAGTATGTAGTCAATTTGGTAATAATTTGTATGAAGGGAGCTTTGGGGTGGGAGGTTAAGCTGTAGTTGATGTAGTCTGGGTGGGTGGCAGGAGTTGTGTACAGTACTCACATAACGCACGGGGTAGGAAGGTCCGGGTGGTCCTGGAGGCCCAATTGGTCCCATGGGCCCAGGAAGCCCAGCCAAGCCCCCCTGCCCTGCCTGACCAGGCACTCCAGGGTCACCCTGAGAACCCTGGTGGTTAGGAGCGAAGAGGTGAGAGACCGAGAGAGAGATTGTAAAGGTATGTGTGTGCATGTGTGTAAAAATCAGCAGTCCATTTACATATAGACAAATAAAGAAGCATTCCACAAAATTGGAAACACATTTAAGCTGAATTATTACTATAACAAGCAATGTAAATCAATATTGAAAATGATAAAAAACAATTATAAAAAACAATGACTGCATATAGTTTAGTTCCAATATTAAACATCCAGACTGATGGTAAAATATCTTAACATCTTAAATAGCATGTCGTTGCTTATGTTAGAAGTCAAACAAGCAAATGTTCTATTTGTCCTATAATGAAACACACTGGGAATTAGAGTTTTTCTCAGTGAGTTGATTCCCCCATGTGATGAATGCAGCCAAAACCAAGGAACCAATAGTATGCAGTCGAAACCAAGGAACCAATAGCAAGAGACCTAGTAGTACCTGTGACCCATCACCTTCACTAAAGATACTGGTCAAAAAGTTGGAGAAAGAGGAGAAGGCAGACAAAGAGTTTTGCTAGAGGAAGACAAGCATAAGGGAGAAGATCTGTATCCTGAGAAAATCCTCACACCCCCACCAACATCATGTTTAGACTATCGATCTCTAGGAGAAGTCCCACCGCCAACATCATGTTTAGACTATCGATCTCTAGGAGAAGTCCCACCACCAACATCATGTTTAGACCATCGATCTCTAGGAGAAGTCCCACCACCAACATCATGTTTAGACTATCGATCTCTAGGAGAAGTCCCACCACCAACATCATGTTTAGACTATCGATCTCTAGAAGTCCCACCACCAACATCATGTTTAGACTATCGATCTCTAGGAGAAGTCCCACCGCCAACATCATGTTTAGACTATCGATCTCTAGGAGAAGTCCCACCACCAACATCATGTTTAGACTATCGATCTCTAGGAGAAGTCCCACCGCCAACATCATGTTTAGACTATTGATCTCTAGGAGAAGTCCCACCGCCAACATCATGTTTAGACTATCGATCTCTAGGAGAAGTCCACCAACATCATGTTTAGACTATCGATCTCTAGGAGAAGTCCCACCGCCAACATCATGTTTAGACTATCGATCTCTAGGAGAAGTCCCACCGCCAACATCATGTTTAGACTATCGATCTCTAGGAGAAGTCCCACCGCCAACATCATGTTTAGACTATCGATCTCTAGGAGAAGTCCCACCGCCAACATCATGTTTAGACTATCGATCTCTAGGAGAAGTCCCACCACCAACATCATGTTTAGACTATCGATCTCTAGGAGAAGTCCCACACCCAGCAGCACCAAAGAAACAAGGTCAAAGTGAAAATAGCTATATATTTAGATTTAGAGGTGGGATAGTATGGGTGTATTTCAGAGCTCACCCTCTCTCCACTGGGCCCTGGAAGACCTAGATCACCAGCTTCTCCCTGCGGATGAGAGGGAGAGAGATGGGGAAAGAGAGAGAAAGAGACAATAATCTCAAAAGGATCCCTATACAAAGGTCCAGTTCTGTGTGTGCTGTATACAGTGATATATAGACTCAGCAAAAAAAGAAACGCCCCTTTTTCAGGACACTGTCTTTCAAAGATCATTTTTAAAATCCAGATAACTTCACAGATCTTCATTGTAAAGGGTTTAAACACTGTTTCCCATGCTTGTTCAATGAACCATAAACAATTAATGAACATGCACCTGTGGAACGGTCGTTAACTTAAGACACTAACAGCTTACAGACGGTAGGCAATTAAGGTCACAGTTATGAAAACTTAGGACACTAAAAGAGGCCTTAAAACACTAAAAGGACACTAAAAGAGGGTCCCTGCTCATCTGCGTGAACATGCCTTAGGCATGCTGCAAGGAGGCATGAGGACTGTAGATGTGGCCAGGGCAATATATTGCAATGTCTGTACTGTGAGACGCTTAAGACAATGCTACAGGGAGACAGGATGGACAGCTGATCATCCTCGCAGTGGCAGACCACGTATAACAACACCTGCACAGGATCGGTACATCCAAACATCACACTTGCGGGACAGGTACAGGGTGGCAACAACAACTGCCCGAGTTACACCAGGAATGCACAATCCCTCCATCGGTGCTCAGACTGTCCGCAATAGGCTGAGAGAGGCTGGACTGAGGGCTTGTAGGCCTGTTGTAAGGCAGGTCCTCACCAGACATCACCGGCAACAATGTCGCCTATGGGCACAAACCCACCATCGCTGGACCAGACAGGACTGGCAAAAAGTGCTCTTCACTGATGAGTCGCGGTTTTGTCTCACCAGGGGTGCTGGTCGGATTTGCGTTTATCGTCGAAGGAATGAGCGTTACACCAAGGCCTGCACTCTGGAGCGGGATTGATTTGGAGGTGGAGAGTCCATCATGGTCTGGGGAGGTGTGTCACAGCATCATCGGACTGAGCTTGTTGTCATTGCAGGCAATCTCAACGCTGTGCATTACAGGGAAGACATCCTCCTCCCTCATGTGGTACCCTTCCTGCAGGCTCATCCTGACATGACCCTCCAGCATGACAATGCCACCAGGCATACTGCTCGTTCTGTGCATGATTTCCTGCAAGACAGGAATGTCAGTGTTCTGCCTTGGCCAGTGAAGAGCCCGGATCTCAATCCCATTGAGCATGTCTGGGACTTGTTGGATAGGAGGGTGAGGGCTAGGGCCATTCCCCCCAGAAATGTCCGGGAACTTGCAGGTACCTTGGTGGAAGAGTGGGGTAACATCTCACAGCAAGAACAAGCAAATCTGGTGCAGTCCACAAGGAGGAGATGCACTGCAGTACTTAATGCAGCTGGTGGCCACACCAGATACTGACTGTTACTTTTGATTTTGAACCCCCCTTTGTTCAGG